>NW_022436983.1:6153966-6192510 GCF_009761245.1 Sapajus apella
GGGACTACAGGCACGCGCCACCATGCCCAGCTAATTTTTTGTATTTTTAGTAGAGACGGGGTTTCACCATGTTGACCAGGATGGTCTCGATCTCTTGACCTCGTGATCCACCCGCCTCGGCCTCCCAAAGTGCTGGGATTACAGGCTTGAGCCACCGCGCCCGGCCTCTTTTCTTTTTTGAGATGGAGTCTCACTCCATCACTCAGGCAGAAGCACAGTGGTACAATCGAGGCTCACTGCAGCCTCAACCTCTTGGGCTCAAGCGATCCTCCCACTTCAGTATCCTGAGAAGCTTAGATTACAGGTGCATGCCACCGCACCCTCCTAATTTTTTTTTGTAGAGACAGGAGGCGGGGTGTGGGGGGGTGGGCAGCAAGTCTTACTACGTTGCCTAGGCTAGTCTGGAACCCCTGGTCTCAAAGGATCCTGCCACCTCAGTCTCCCAAAATGTTGGGATTACAGGTGTGAGGCATGGCACCTGGCCTCAAGGATTTTTTTTTTTTTTTTTTTTGAAACGGAGTTTCGCTCTTGTTACCCAGGCTGGAGTGCAATGGCGTGATCTCGGCTCACCGCAACCTCCACCTCCTGGGTTCAGGCAATTCTCCTGCCTCAGCCTCCTGAGTAGCTGGGATTACAGGCACAAGCCACCATGCCCAGCTAATTTTTTGTATTTTTAGTAGAGACGGGGTTTCACCATGTTGGCCAGGGTGGTCTTGATCTCTTGACCTCGTGATCCACCCGCCTCGGCCTCCCAAAGTGCTGGGATTACAGGCGTGAGCCACTGCGCCCAGCTTTTTTTTTTTTTTTTTTAAATTCACAGTACATCACCACTGAGGTTCTTCTTGGACTACTGAAAATATGGAGTTAGTGCTGGGTTCCAAGGCTGCCTTCCTTGCTGTAGTTCTGCATTAGCTGTGTGGCATCATAGATTGCTTCACTCTTCTGGGTCTGTTTCCCCATTTTGCAAATACGGGCAATACTGCTTAATTAGCAAGGCTGTTGTAAGGCAGGGAATGAGGGAGTTTTGAAAACTGAACCAGAGGCCAGGTGCAGGGACTCACTCGTGTAGCGCCAGCACTTCAGGAAGCTAATGGCAGATGTCTTGAGCTCAGGAATTTGAGACCAGCCTGGCCAACATGATGAAACCCCATCTCTACCAAAAAAAAAAAAAAAAAAAAATTAGCCAGGCAAGGTGCATGTCTGTAGTCCCAGCTACTCGGGAGGCTAAGGTGGGAGAATCACCTAAGCCCAGAAAGTTGAGGCTGCAGTGGGCTGTAATCACGCCACTGTATGCCAGCCTGGGTGACAAAGTAACACCCCGTATCAAAAAAAAAAAAAAATCGAATCAGCCAACACGTGCTCATTCTCCTCCTTCTACTCATCCTGGCATTTCCTCCTCTCCAGGGGTCTGGAGTCTGAGTCTGCATCCTCCTGTATCCAAAACATCCGGTGGATTCTGGCACCAATTCCTGTCTCCAGCTGCTGAAACTCCCAGCTCTGGGTCCCAGCTGGGAGGTAAAGGCCCTGGATTCTGCTCGTGCCTCTTCCTTTTACTTGCCTTGTGGCCTTGAGCTCACTGCCCAGTGCCTCTGGATATCACTTGTACTGTCTGTACATCTGAGCACATCTCCATATAATGAGATGATTTCCAAGGTTCCCAGTGACTGACTTTATCTTTGTTTAATAGACATGGGGGAGGGATCTTGCCATAGTGTCCAGGCTGGTCTGGAACTCCTGGGCCCAAGCAGTCCTTCTGCCTCGGCCTCCCAAAGTCCTGGTATTACAGGCCTGAGTCTCTGTGCTGGCCTGTACCTATCTTCTAAAAATAGCATGTATTGGTTTTGTTTGAATTTTTTATTTTTATTTTTTTGAGATGTAGTTTCGCTCTTGTTGCCCAGGCTGGAGTCCAATGGCATGATCTTGGCTCACTGCAACCTCCGCCTCCTGGGATCAAGCAATTCTCCTGCCTCAGCCTCCGGAGTAGCTGGGATTATAGGCATGCGCCACCACGCCTGGCTAATTTTGTATTTTTAGTAGAAACAGGGTTTCTCCATGTTGGTCAGGCTGGTCTCGAACTCCCGACCTCAGGTGATCCACCTGCCTCAGCCTCCCAAAGTGCTGGGGTTATAGGTGTGAGCCACCGTGCCTGGCCAATTTTGTTTGAATTTTACAAATAGTATATATTGGTGGGGCGCGGTGGCTCAAGCCTGTAATCCCAGCACTTTGGGAGGCCGAGGCAGGTGGATCATGAGGTCAAGAGATCGAGACCATCCTGGTCAACATGGTGAAACCCCGTCTCTACTAAAAATACAAAAAAAAATTAGCTGGGCATGGTGGCACGTGCCTGTAATCCCAGCTACTCGGGAGGCTGAGGCAGGAGAATTGCCTGAACCCAGGAGGCGGAGGTTGCGGTGAGCCGAGATCGCGCCATTGCACTCCAGCCTGGGTAACAACAGCGAAACTCCGTCTCAAAAAAAAAAGAAAAAAAAAAAAGTATATATTTATTGAAAAAACAATGAAAAATATAAATAAGAAAATAGCTACCTGGAAATAATATAAGACATCAAAATATATCTTTTTTTTTTCTTTTTCTTTTTGAGATGGAGTCTCGCTCTTGTTGCCCAGGCTGGAGTGCAATGGCAGGATCTCAGCTCACTGTGATCTCAGGTCACCGAAACCTCCACCTCCCGGTTCAAGTGATTCTCCTGCCTCAGCCTCCCAAGTAGCTGAAATTACAGGCACCCACCACCATCCCCAGCTAATTTTTTGTATTTTTAGTATAGACGAGCTTTCACTATGTTGGTCAGGCTAGTCTCAAACTCCTGGCCTCAGGCGATCCACTCGCCTTGGCCTCCCAACGTCCTGGGATTACAGGCATGAGCCATCGCGCCCAGCCCCACACACATCTATATAAATATGAAATCATCCCACACATGGAAATAATCACAATAAACATTTGGCCATAATTTTCTTCTCGCATTGTCCCTATGCATGTCTACATGGATACAAATATATTTTCACTGAGTGGAGCCACGCTATATACTCTGCATTTCCACTAAACATCCTATGGGTAGAGTATTTCCCTGGCTGCAGCATCTGAATGCTGTTTTGTTTGTATTTTCATTTTTTGGTTTGTTTTTTTGAGACAGGGTCTGACTCTTGCCCAGGCTGGAGTGCAGCAGTGCGATTGTGGCTCACTGCAACCTCCACCGCCTGGGCTCAAGGGATCCTCCCCAGTCAGCCTCCTGAGTAGCTGGGCCTACAGGCACATGCCACGATTTTTGTATTTTTGGTAGAGAAAGGGTTTCACCATGTTGCCTAAGCTGGTCTTGAATTCCTGGGCTCAAGCATTCTGCCTGTCTTGACCTCCCAAAGTGCTGGGATTACAGGCAGGAACCACTGCACTCAGCCCATCTGAATGATTTATTAATATCTTTTGATTGTTGATTTATTAATCTTTTCCCAGCACAAATGCATAGCGTCCTCTATGTTGTCCACCGACATGCGTGACACTCCTTCTCTCCCACCCCTTTGCCCCTGCAGGGAAACCCCCTGCGAGCCTAGGGTCGCACACACCACCTACTGCTCTGGAGCGTAATCTGCTGGGAAAAGACTCCTGGGTCGCTGTCTGAGGTTTCTTCCAAGGAAGGGAGGATTTTTTTCAGAGGTGGCTTCCCCCGTCTGACATCTGGACCAGGAACCCTTGCCTAATCTAGAGACCATTGTTGGGCTTTGGGCATCTGTGAAGAGGCCCTAAAAACTTTCATTGATTCGTTTATTCATTTCACAATTAATCTCTGTAGGATGTAGTGGCTCAGCCTGTAATCCCAGCACTTTGGGAGGCAGGAAGATCCCTTGAGCCCAGGAGTTCGAGACTAGCCTGGGCAACATAGGGAGACCCTTATCTCCACAAAAATAGAAAAATTAGCCAGGGGTGGTGGCTCAGCCCTGTGATCCTGCCTACTCGGGAGGCTGAGATGAGAGGATCGCTTGAGCCCAGGAGGTCGAGGCTGCAGTGAGCGGGGATCACGCCACTGCATTCTAGCCTGGGCAACTGAATGCAACCTTGTCTCCAAAAACTGGAAAGAAAAAAAAAAAAAAGCGTCAGAAGCACGACTTTCTTTGGCTCAAAGGTTTGCCTCCCAGGCACACTAAGGCAGATCAAGTGATTGCCTTTTGGGGATTGTGGGGTGGAGAGTGGAGGGGTGCTTTCTGCATTTCCAGCGGTCCGGGTGGACCACGGAGGGGTGTCCATGTCTCTGAACGCATCCCTACCCACCCTTACCCCTTGGGTTTGGGGGAGGACTGCTGAAATCATTAAAGCTGACTTCCTTGGGGCTTGACCTGGGGCTGCTCTAGGTGCGCTGCAGGCAACGCCATTAACCCCTGCAGGACCCAAAGAACAGATGCTATCAAAAGCCCCACTTTTCGGGCGAGCAAACCGAGGCTCACGGGTATGGATGCCATGGAGCGTTGGCGCGGAATCTGGGGTCTAGAAATGGTGGCCTCGCCCTCCTCTCACCGCCTTCTTCCTGGTCGCAGTAAACCCCCGCAGAGAAGGGAGGGAGGAGGCAGGGCCTGGCGGAAGCCCCGGGAGCCGCACCGACGGGCGGAGGGAGCTGCCTGCACTCGGAGAGGCCCGGGCTCGGGCACGTCTGCAGAAAAACCCTTCCCCCGGGGCAGGCGGCGGGGAGGGCGGGGAGGGCGGGGCGGTGCCGCCCCCGGGGCGGGCCCAGTGCGTGGCAGCGGGACCTGAGGCCCCGTCGCGAAGTTTCCAGCCCTGCCAGCGCCGCCGGGTCGGCCGATAGTCCCCAGAACCCGGCCATGCGGTCCCTGCTGCTCCTGGCCCTGCTGGGCTGGTTGCTCCTGGCCGAAGCGAAGGGCGATGCCAAGCCGGAGGGTGAGGGCGCGAAGGCCGGGGGCGGGAGCGCGGATCCGGGCGGGAGGGCCGGTCCCGGGGCTGTGCCCCTGGGTACGACCTGAATGGGAGGCCTGGGCTGGGGAGGGAGTCTGAGTTCCGGCTCCTTGTCCACTTACTCGCTGGTGGCTTGAACAAATCGCTTCCCCTCTTGGGGCTGCGGTTCCTGCTTCGGGAAGGAAAGGGTGACAGCTGAGTCCCATTCAGCACAGAAAGGCTCAAATAATAATAGTTCTCATAATAACAACCGCCAATGGCTACTCTGCGGAGCGCTCACTATGGGCCAGGCATCCGTTAGGCATGATTGCCACCCTGGCAAGTGTTTCTTTCAGTTATCCCTGTTTTCCAGCTGGGCAAACCGAGGCTCCAGAGTTATTCACTTGCCCAAGATCACACAACCTGTGGGCCTTAGAACCAGGATTTACTCCACCCACCCAGATGTCTGCTTCCAGAGCAGGGAAGCCTCATGACCGTGGGAGCGAGGGGTCTTAAAGGGGACAAGGGACAGATGAGGTGGAAGGTGTAGCTCACTTTGTGGAGCAGTTTGCCCTTTCACCCATGCCCCCTGTGGTGTGCTCAGCCCCTGCCAGGCTGGTCCTCCTCGCTGCAGTTTATTTTTTTAAAATTTTATTTAATGTATTTATTTATTTATTTTTGACACGGCATCTTGCTCTGTCACCCAGGCTGGAGGGCAGCGCGCAATCTCAGCTCATTGCAACCTCTGCCTCCCAGGTTCAAGCGATTCTTGTGCCTCTGCCTCCCGAGTAGCTGAGATTGCCGACATGTGCCACCATACCCGGCTAATTTTTGTGTTTTTAGTAGAGACAAGATTTCACCATGTTGGCCAGGCTGCTCTTGAACTCTTGACTTCAGGTGATCTGCCTGCTTCGGCCTTCCAAAGTGCTGGGATTACAGGCATGAGCCACTGCGCCCGGCTCTCCCTCCAGTTTATGCTTGAGAAAACGGAGACCCAGACAGGTGAAGTGACTGTCCAGGGTGGTCCAGCCGGAGGTGGCTGGTCTGAGGTCAGCTGGACTCCAGTCTAGTGCTCCTTCAACTTCCTAAAGGCAGATTGGCTTGCAGTATGTGCCCCACTGTCCTGAGTGGGTGCTGCCCACCTCCTCAGCCCTCCCTGGCATTGGCCATCTCCAGGGCTGTCCCAAGAAGGACACAGACTGCGGACAGTCCCAGCAAAGCCAAGCGGAACTGGCAGTACCTTCCATGGCATCTTCCTCCTTCAGCCCACCCTCCTGAAGAACTTGGAACTGTACCACCAGAAGGATCCCAGGTTTTGGGACCCTTTTTTTTTTTTTTTTTTTTTGAGATGGAGTCTCACTCTGTTGCCCAGGCTGGAGTGCAGTGGCATGATCTTGGCTCATTGCAGCCTCCGCCTGCCAGGTTCAAGGGATTCTCCTGTCTCAGCCTCCCGTGTAGCTGGGATCACAGGCATGCGCCATCACGTCCGGCTAATTTTTGTATTTTTATTAGAGACAGGGTTTTGCTGTGTTGGCCAGGGTGGTCTCGAACTCCTGACCTCAAGTGATCTGCCTGCCTCGTCTCCCAAAGTGCTGGGATTACAGGCATGAGCCACCGCACCCGGCCAGGATCCCTTTCATAAGTAAGGAATCATCAACCGAATTTTGGAGATGGGAAGATTGATGCCCTGGAAGGTTAAACATCTGGTCTCTCGTTGCCAGAGCTGGTTGGAGGTGGGGGCATCATCTGGAACTCAGACCTACTGTTCATTTCTGCACCTCTGGATGGGAGGGGGGTGCTGTTGCCTGGAAACACTGCCTGGGGAGCCTGCTCAGCTCCCCCAGACCCAGCTGAGGTGTGACCTTCAGCCAGCTGGATGGGAGGACAGAGTGAAATGCTCATCTTCCCTGCAGGCCTTGCCTGAGCAGCCTACTGACTAGTGTGTGTATTTTGGGGGGCACCCCAGCAGCCCCCAGAGAGGCCAGCTCCTCCCTTTCCCTGGCAGGTGGTTGGGAGGGCAGCCGTTGAGGCGGATTCAGCCGCAGGGGAAGGGGATTTGCTGTAGAGTCTTGGGGAGTGAGTTGGGTGGGGTGCCGTCGGCAGTCGGTCTGTTCCCTCACCCAAAATCCATGGCCTTGGTGCATGGAGAGAAACAGGGACCGTTTTCACTTTTAGGGGGCTCCCAATCAGAGGGGGGCACAGAGCACCTCACCTCAGTAGACACCCCATGTCTGAGGGAAGAGATATTGTGCATCCTGGTAGCGGGGAGGGGGTTTCCAGAACAAGGTGGGAGACACAAGAAGCCTTCAACAAAGCAACATCTTCCATCACAGGGAACTGGGGGAATAAAAGACATCATCCAAACAGGCAGATGTCCCTAGAGCAGAGGCCAGATGTCCCACAGCCCTTCCTCCTATTTGTAGAAACTTCTAGCAGATCTCCACCTCCTGCCTTTCCCTGTAGGCCTTGGTTTGGCCACGGTGAGGGACAGATAGCTGAGGAGATCAGAGGCTCAGCTGGGCTGGATTAGGGGTTCAGGTGGTGCTGTTCCCGACTAGAGATCAGAAGGGTCCCAGGTGTAAGGCTGCACTGGATGGTGTGGGGCTGGGGCTGGGGTTGGGGAGACCTAAATTGGCAGCTGGCCCCGGGGAGGCCAAAGTTAGCTCCCAGGTGCTGGGCATCCCCATCTCCTGCCAGACACTGTTCCTGGCCTCAGTTCAAGCCTGGGGTGGGGACGGAGGATGGGGGAGGGGGAAGGGAGAAGGGCTTCATTCATTCCCGCCTCCCCAGGCAGCAGACTGGGTGTGTCATGACTGTGCCTTGACTCAGGCCACACAGTGACCACCCACGCCTCAGGCTGGGACTGCTTGGGGAGGAGGGGCATCAGCTGGCACAGTCAAACCAGGGGTGCCCAGAGGTCCCATTCTTCCAGGAGCTCATCACATGGGCACGCCCCCACACTCAGTCTCTCCACATCATTTTTTTTTTTTTTTTTTGAGACGGCCTTGAACTCTCAGGCTCAAGTCTTGCTTGCCCAGGCTGGAATGAAAAAGCGCAATCTCAGCTCACTGCAACCTGTGTCCCCCGGGCTCCAGCGATTCTTCTGCTTCAGCCTCCCGAGCAGCTGGTATTACAAGTGCCTGCCACCATGCCTCGCTAATTTTTGTATTTTTTGTAGAGATAGGGTTTCATCATGTTGACCAGGCTGGTCTAGAACTCCTGATCTCAGCTGATCCACCTGCCTTGGCCTCCCAAAGTGCTAGGATTAGAGACGTGAGCCGCTGTGCCCGGCCACATCATTCTTTTCTTGAAAGTTTTATTAAATTTTATTTTTTTGTACAGACAGGGTCTCACTATGTTGCCAAGGCTGGTCTCGAACTCTCAGACTCAAGTGATCATTCCTACCTTGGCCTCCCAAAGTGCTGGGAGTAGCCACTGCACCTGGCTAATTCCTGTGTCCCAGTAGCATGATTATAGCTCACTGCAGCCTTCACTTCCTGGGCTCGAGTGATCCTGCTGCCTCAGCTTCCTGAGTAGCTGGGACTAGAGGTGCATGCCACCACGCCTGGCTAATTTTTTCATTTTTTGTAGAGACAGGGTCTCAGTTTATTGCTCAGGTTGGTCTTGAACTCCTGGCCTCAAACAAGCCTCCTGCCTCAGTCTCCCTAGATGCTGGCATTACAATCGTGAGCAACCCTGCCTGACCTCTGCATCATTCTTGCTCTCAGGAAGGCAGCTCCTCTTTATTCCTGACCCCCAGGGCAGCACCTACCCAAGCACAGCTCCCCATTTTAGGGGAGGCTCCCTGTCACCAGAACCCCCGCAACCACCAAGGCAGGCACTGTGCCAAGCGCTTTATGGCATCAGCTCATTGAATCCTCATGAAAGTCTCTGGAGAGAGATGCTATCATCTGTATCATTTCCATTTTACAGATGAGGAAACTGAGGCACAGAGAGGCCAAGTTCCCTGCCCAGCAATCTGTCTTTATACACCCTCTGCTGTCTCTTATTGATTTCTGCTGATCCTGGATCACGGGTTCTTCTGGGGAAGTCATTGCTGGACGTTGGGCAGGAGGTGGGGAGGGCTGAGAGCTCTGAGTGCCAAGCCTTGGCCTTAGCCCAAGGCAGGCTGGCTGGACTAGACAGAAAGCAGGTGGGAAGAGCCTTGGTGCTTGAAAATGAGTCTTATGTATCCGTGCCTTATGGATTGCTCTGGCCAGGCCTGACAGTGAGCTGGGAAAGGGCATTTAGGTTAAGAGAGGAGACTCTGGGTTCAGGCTTGTGTCCAAGTCCTGGTGCTGCTACTTCCTAGCTTGGGCATGTTACTCACCAGCTCTAGCCTTGGTTTCCTAACTGGAAAGTGGGGGGTTAGTATGTATGAAGTGCTTAGATCAGCATTGGCTGGGCACGGTGGCTCACGCCGGCTCATGCCTGTAATCTCAGCACTTTGAGAGGCTGAGGCAGGCGGATCTCCTGAGGTCAGGAGTTTGAGACTAGCCTGGCCAACATAGTGAAACCCTGTCTATTAAATATACAAAAATCAATGGAGTGTGGTGGCATGCACCTATAATGTCAGCTACTCGGGAGCCTGAGGCAGGAGAATCATTTGAGCCCTGGAGGCAGAGGTTGCAGTGAGCCAGATTGAGCAGCTGCACTCCAGCCTGGGGACAGAGCCAGACTCTGTCTCAAAAAAAAAAAAAAAAAAAAAAAGGCCAGGTGTGGTGACTCATCCTGTAATCCCAGGACTTTGGGAGGCTGAGGCTGGCCGATAACTTGAGGTCAGGAGTTTGAGATAAGCCTGGCCAACATGGTGAAACCCTGACTCTACTAAAAATACAAAAAAATTAGCCAGGCATGGTGGCCAGCGCCTGTAATCTCAGCTGCTCCAGAGGCTGAGGCATGATAATTGCTTGAACCCAGGAGGTGGAAGTTGCAGTGAGCTGAGATCGCACCGCTGTACTCCAGACTTGGTGACAGAGTGAGACTGTCTCAGAAAAAAGGAACAGTGTCTGGTACGTGGAAAATGCTCAGTGAAGGTAGCCATTATTGTTGCTGTTACTGAGAAGCAGGAACTTGAGAAAGGGGCTTTGAGTCAGGCTACCCCATCCCCTCCCCTAACCCCTGCTGCTTGAGTTCGAGAGCCTGTGCCCATCAAGAATCCTGAATTGTGCATGCATGTGCACACACACTCACAAACACACACACACACACACACACACACACACACTCTCTCTCTCTCTCTCTCTCTCTCTCTCTCTCACTCACAGTGTCTCATGCTGGGTTTTTCCATCCATGAAATGTGACACTCCTAATGTCCCCAGCAGCCCTCTGTTGACAAGAGGGCCTCAGAGCTGGTGGCTCTGGTTCTCTTCACCTGGGGGAGATTTCACCGTCCTGGCAAGAGTTGCGGGGAGCCCTGCCCCACGTGTGAGCAGCACCCCTCTTCTCTGGATCCTAGGGTCAGGTGGTGAGACCTTTTGCCCACATCTGCCTGGTGTATACACCCCCTCTCCCAGGTCCCTGGGCCCACTCACAGCTGATCCCTGCCAAGCCCTACTGGGCTGCCTGGCGTCAGCCCCCTGCCCTGGGGCCAGCTCCCTGCTGGGTCTGCGGCTGCCCCTGTCCTGCCAGCTCTGGCAAGCCAGGCCCCTTTGTTCCTCCAGTCCAGGCTCTTCCTGACTTCCTGAGGTGCTGGGAGGGGAAGGCCTTACCTGCCTGCTGTCAATCTGGCCACCAGGTGAAAAGTGTAAGCCTCGACCCTGAGGGAGCTAAGACTTACCCAAGGAGACAATGATGAGCACTGCAGAGTGGGTCTTGCCTCTGCGGCTGGGAGGCCAGAGAGGGCAGAAGAAATCCGAGAAGGCTTCATAGAGGTGGAAGGGACGTCATTGTCACTGGCCCTGGGACCTGGAGGAAGGTTACAGAAAGAAGACAGGCTGGGTTTGCTGGCTCACGCCTGTATTCCCAGCACTTTGGGAGGCTGAGGTGGGAAGATTGGTTGAGGCTAGGAGTTCCAGACCAGCCTGAGCAACATGGTGAAACCTCATCTCTACTAAAAAAAAATAGCGGGGCATGCTTGTGTGCACCTGTAGTCCCTTGAGCTGCTCAGGAGGCTGAGGTGGGAGGATCACCTGTGTGCAGGAAGTCGAGGCTACAGTGAGCCATGATCGTGCCACTGCACTCCAGTCCGGGCAATGGGAGTGAGACTGGGTCTCCAAAACAAAACCCCCAAAAAACAAAAACAAGAAAGGGGACACGGAGCCATGGTAGGATGGGAGGAACCCAGCAAGCAGAGACACCCCCAGTTGGAAGGGGGCCGCATGGTGGAGAGGGATGAGTATCACCCTCCAGATCAGAGAGGGTGTTGAATACCAGGCCAGTAATATCTCTCTCTTTTTTTTGGAGACAGAGTCTTGCTTTGTTGCCTGGGCTGTAGTGCAGTGGCGTGATCTTGGCTCACTGCAACCTCCACCTCCTGGGTTCAAGCAGTTCTCCTCTCTCAGCCTCCCAAATAGCTGGGGCTACAGGCACACGCCACCACGCTAATTTTTGTATTTTTAGTAGAGATGGGGTTTCACCATGTTGGCCAGGCTGGTCTTGAACTCCTGACCTCAGGTGATCTGCCTGCCTCAGCCTCCCAACGTGCTGGGATTACAGGCATGAGCCACCGTGCCTGGACTTCAGTAATACCTCTTCATGTGTGCCGAGCATCCCAATAAGGATTTTACATGGTTGGTATCATTTAATTACTCCAGCAGCCCTGAGAAGTAGGTACTGTTATTATCCCTGCTTTCCAAGGGGGAAACTGAGTCTCAGAAGGGATAGGGACTTGCCCCACGTTACACGGCTAGTAAGGAGCAGAGCTAGGATTCTAACCAGGCAGGCTAGCTCCAGACTCCTCACTTCTCAGAGAACACAGCCTCAAAGTGTGCTCTGGGAGGGGTTTCCCCAGGGCTCCCTAAGATGCTCTCTGGGGAGTTGTTTCCAGAAGGTTCTGTTGCAGAGGCAGGTCACACTACAGAGCCTGGGAGAGGTTCCTTGTTAAAATGTAGGAATGGGGCCAGGTGCGGTGGCTCACACCTGTAACCCCAGCTCTTAGGGAGGCTGAGGTGGGTGGATCACCAGGTCAGGAGTTCAAGACCAGCCTGGCCAATGTGGTGAAACCTGGTCTCTACTAAAAACACAAAAATTAGCCCGGCTTGGTGGCTCACACCCATAATCCCAGCTACGCAAGAGGCTGAGTCAGGAGAATTGCTTCAACTCAGGAGACGGAAGTTGCAGTGAGCCGAGATCACGCCACTGCACTCCAGCCTGAGTGACAGAATGAGACTCCATCTCAAAAAAAAAAAAAAGAAAAAAAGTAGGAATGGTTGCTCTGGCCAAAGGTCAGGAGTGGATCAATGGATTTCAAGTCAGTTTTTACTCTGGGCCAACTCATTGGTTATATCAGCCTCAAGCATGGCGTTGGAAGAATCCAGAGCCATGTGATAACTCAGCAAGAAAGACTGGGATAGATTAGAAATGTCTGCTCTGAGTGCAGGTGTGAAGGGCAGGGACCTGTGAGCCATGTATTTGCCATCCTGGGCTAATGTCTATCACTGGCCACAGAGATCTTCCTGGTGGTCAGCATTCAGAGTAAATTCTTTTTCCCACGTCCTCTAAAGCCAGAAACTCAGTCCTATAATGCAGGGTGTAGACACCTGTCTATGGCACATAAAGCATGTGCCGTAGACATGTTGGTCATTGTTATTTGTTTTATGTTGCTGTAAAGAAGTACCCGAGGCCTGGGTAATTTCTCAAGAAAAGAGGTTTATTTAGCTCACAGTTCTGCAGGCTGTACAAGCATACCACCAGCATCTGCTCTGTTTCCAGTGAGGCCTCAGGAAGCTTTTACTCATGGCAGAAGATGAAGGGGGAGTAGGCATATCACATGGTGAGAGCCATAGCAAGAGAGAGGAGGAAGTGCAAGGCTCTTTTAAAAAACCAGCTCTTGGCTGGGCACACTGGCTCATGCCTGTAATCCTAGCACTTTGGGAGGCCGAGGTGGGTGGATCATTTGAGGTCAGGAGTTTGAGACAAGCCTGGCCAACATGGTAAAACTCCACTGCTATTAAAAATACAAAAATTAGCCGGCCATGCTGGAGGGTGCCTGTAGTCCCAGCTACTCAGGAGACTGAGGGAGGAGTATCGCTTTAACCTGGGAGGTGGAGGTTGCAGTGAGGCAAGATCACGCCATTGCACTCCAGCCTGGGGAAAGAGTGAAAATCCCCCTCAAAAAAAAAAAAAAAAAAAAAAAATTAAAACAAAACAGAACAGCTCTCTTGGCCAGGCATGGTGATTCACTCCTGTAATCCCAGCACTTTGGGATGCTGAAGCAGATCACCAGATCTGGGTCAGCAGTTCGAGACCAGCCTAGCCAACATGGCGAAAACCCATCTCTACTAAAAATACAAAAATTAGTCAGGCATGGTGGCACGCATCTGTATTTTCAGCTATTTGGGAGACTGAGGCAGGAGAATATCTTGAACCCAGGAGGTGGAGGTTGCAGTGAGCTGAGATCATGCCACTGTGCTGCAGCCTGGGTAACAGAGTAAGACTCCATCTCAAAAACAACAAACCAACCAACCAACCAAAACACAACCAGCTCTCACGTGAACTCAGAGCAAGAACTCACTCATTACCAAGGAGATGGCATCAAGCCATTCATAAGAGATCTGTCTCCATGACCCAAATACCTCCCACTGGGCCCCACCTCCAACATTGGGGATCACATTTCAACATGCGATTTGGAGGTGACAAATATCCAACTCTCTATCAGTCATTACTGGGTGGAGGGAGCCCTGAAGAAGACTCAGGAGACCTGGGTTATTTCCTCTCCATTATCCCTTCCTTCCTGGGCCCTGTTCTGTAATGGGTTGACATGAAGACACTGCCTGCTAGGATTTGACAGGTCACTGGGAACAAAGACTCCTCCTCCCTGTCACCTCTTTCATCCTCCATTCCCATTCACCATACCCTCCTCTGTCTGCAGACAACCTTTTAGTCATCACAGTGGCCACTAAGGAGACCGAGGGGTTCCGCCGCTTCAAGCGCTCAGCCCAGTTCTTCAACTACAAGATCCAGGTAAGGGGCTTCCTGGGCGAGGCAGAGACAGTGAGGGGCAGAAGAATCTAGGAGCTGATGTCCTTCCAAACCACCACAGCTCTTGAGATAGACTTGGGGTCATGGGGGAGGCTTACGGAAGCCTGAAGGATGAAAATGAGTTAGTCGGGAATGGGAAGACGTGGCAGAGGACACAGCATGAGTCTAGGGGGTGATGGAGAGGGACAGAGTTGGCTAGAGAAGTGTCCAGATGCCTAACCTGAGAGGCTAGTTTAGAGAACAGGGCCTTGGGATCAGCATTTCCACAAGCTCCTCCAGGTGTTGTAGATGAGCATGGTCTAGACACCTTCCCTGTTCTAAAGAAACATGAGTGGTTGCCCGGGTGTAGTGGCTCATGCCTGTAATCCCAGTACTTTGGGAGGCTGAGGCGGGTGGATCACTTGAGGTCAGGAGTTGGAGACCAGGCTGGCCAACATGGCGAAACCCCATTTCTAATAAAAATACAAAAAAGGTTGGATGTGGTGGCTCACACCTGTAATCCCAGCACTTTGGGAGGCTGAGGTGGGCGGATCACGAGGTCAAGAGATCGAGACCATCCTGGCCAACATAGTGAATCCCTGTCTCTACTAAAAATATAAAAACTAGCTGGGCATGGGGGCACATGCCTGGAATCCCAGCTACTCAGGAGGCTGAACCCAGGAGGCATAGGTTGCAGTGAACCAAGATTGCTCTCTTGCACTCCAGCCTGCTGACAGAGTGAGACTCTGTCTCAAAAAAAAAAAAAAAATAAAAATTAGCTGGGCATGGTGGCACATGCCTGTAGCCCCAGCTACTCGGGAGGGTGTGGCAGGAGAATTCCTTGAACCCAGGAGGTGGAAGTTGCAGTGAACAGAGATGGCATCACTGTACTCCAGCGTGGACAACAGAGCGAGACCCTATCTCAAAAGAAAAGAAAAAAGAAACATGAGCTAATGCCCAGTCGATCACTGGCATGGGCTTGGTGTTCTCTGTGTACAGTCCATGGGGCTGAGTCCTGAGTGCTTCCTTATGTCAGGCACAAGGTTGGGCACTGGCAATAGGGTGATGGACAAGGCAGAACATGTCATTGCCTATACAGAATTTGCAATCTGGTGGCATTAAGCCAGCAAACAAGTATATTAGCTCACATGAATGAGGGCTGAAGCAGAGGGTTGCTTCAGGTATGGCTGGATCCAGGGGTTCAAGCAGCAAAGTGAGGGCCTTGTCTTTCCATCTCTAGGCCCTGTTTTCTTTTTTTTTTTTTTTTTTTTTTTTTTTTTGAGACGGAGTTTCGATCTTGTTACCCAGGCTGGAGTGCAATGGCGCGATCTCGGCTCACCGCAACCTCCGCCTCCCGGATTCAGGCAATTCTCCTGCCCCAGCCTCCTGAGTCGCTGGGATTACAGGCACGCGCCACCATGCCCAGCTAATTTTTTGTATTTTTAGTAGAGACGGGGTTTCACCATGTTGACCAGGATGGTCTCGATCTCTTGACCTCGTGATCCACCCGCCTAGGCCTCCCACAGTGCTGGGATTACAGGCTTGAGCCACCGCGCCCGGCCTCTAGGCCCTGTTTTCATCGTGGTGGCAAGCTGACCACCAGACCACCAACCAGACTCATGTGCCCCAGCTTCTTAACTTAAGCAGGAGGCAGCCTTTCCTTTTTAGGAAAGTTCTGTAGACTGTTCCGTTTTTTGTTTGTTTGTTTGAAATGGAGACTTGCTGTGTCACCCAGGCTGAAGTGCAGTGGTGCGATCTCAACTCACTGCTTCCTCCATCTCCTGAATTCAAGCAATTCTCCTGCCTCAGCCTTCTGAGTAGCTGGGATTACAAGCATGCGCCACCATGCCTGGCTAAGTTTTGTATTTTTAGTAGAGACAGGGTTTCACCATGTTGGTCAGGCTGGTCTCAAACTTCTGACCTCATGATCTGCCTGCCTCGGCCACCCAAAGTGCTGGGATTACAGAAGTGAGCCACTGCGTAGGGCGGACTGTTCTGTTTTTAACAGAAACAGCCCCAGGGAAGGTGCTGATGGGCCATGCTGGGGTCATGTGCTCAAATTTCTAGGTGTGGGAGGAGCAGAAAGTGTAGGACATTCTGATTGGCCACACATGGTCACATGACCACCAGGAGCCAGGTGAGCCTCACGTTGTTGGAGAATGGTTTCCTTACAGGAAAGGATCAGAGTTGCTGGACCCACAGAAGCAAAAAAAATATTTCTTTCTTTTTTTTTTCCTTGAGATGGAGTCTCGCTCTGTCACACAGGCTAAAGTGCAATGGCGTGATTTTGGCTCACTGCAACCCCCACCTCCTGGGTTCAGGTGATTCTCCTGCCTCAGCCTCCAGAATAGCTGAAATAAGAGGTGTGTGCTACCACACCCGGCTAATTTTTGTGTTTTTAGTAAAGGCAGGATTTCTCCAAGTTGGCCAGTCTGGCATCGAATTCCTAACCTTAGGTGATCCACATGCCTTGGTTTCCCAAAGTGCTGGGATTGCAGGCCTGAGCCACCACACCTGGCCCTGGAAAAATATTTTTTTACCAAAAGCTAGTGTTAAGGTGTGTTTCTCTCCAGGCGCTTGGCTTGGGGGAGGACTGGAATGTGGAGAAGAGGACATCGGCAGGTGGAGGGCAAAAGGTCCGGCTGCTGAAGAAAGCTCTGGAGAAACACGCAGACAAGGAGGACCTGGTCATTCTCTTCACAGACAGGTAGGTGGGCCGGGGCTTCCTGGCCTGGGCTCCTCTGAGGAAGACAGAAGAATTCTAAAATGAGGCCCTTCGAGAACATCAGGGAAGAAGGGGGATGACTCTGGCTAAGGTTGCCTACAGTTTTAGGGTGTCCATTCCCAGGCTTGGTGAAAAGGAGGTGACCCAGGAGTGTGATGGCCCCACTTTAAGTCAGAGAAGATGATATGTTATGGGGACCATCTCTCTGCCCAGCGTAGGGGTGGGAACATGGCAGACAGGGCTGCAGACTGAGGCAGATCCATTTCCCAGCTGGTGGCCCAGGCTGGTGTGGGCAGAGGGCCATTTGTGGAGAGCTTGATCCTTGCTCCTCCGGTCTGTGCCCTCACTGGCTCCCTGCTCACCCCTGCCCTGCCCCATCTTCTTGCTGTTCTGGCCACAGCTATGATGTGCTGTTTGCATCGGGGCCCCGGGAGCTCCTGAAGAAGTTCCGGCAGGCCAGGAGCCAGGTGGTCTTCTCGGCCGAGGAGCTCATCTACCCAGACCGCAGGCTGGAAGCCAAGTATCCGGCAGTCTCCGATGGCAAGAGGTTCCTGGGCTCTGGAGGTGAGAGGCCTGGGTGCAGGGCGCTTGCCCTAGCAGAGGGGCCCATCCACTGCCTTTGTGAGGACCCCACTTGTTTGACATTCAGTGTGGGTGTCTCATAAGTCTCCAGAACGTTCTGAATAGAGCTCCTGACTTTCCAACCCCAAATGTGTTCCCCTGTGGTTTTCCTCATCTCATTCAGCAGATGGCCAGCCCCACGACAGAACCCAGGAGTCACTCCTGACGCCTCATTTGCCAGTCACCTGTCTAACCTGTCTAATACTTCCTTTTTTTTTTTTTTTTTTGAGACAGAGTTTTGCTCTTGTTCCCCAGGCTGAAGTGCAATGGCTCCTCACCTCCACCTCCCTGGTTCAAGCGATTCTCCCGCCTCAGCCTCCCAAGTAGCTGGAATTACAGGCATGTGTCACCACATCCAGCTAATTTTGTAGTTTTAGTAAAAATGGGGTTTCTTCATGTTGGTCAGGCTGGTCTCAAACTCCTGACCTCAGGTGATCTGCCCGCCTTGGCCTCCCAAAGTGCTGGGATTATAAGTGTGAGCCACCACTCCCAGCCTACTTCCTTTTTTATTTTGAGATGTGCCTCAGTCTGTCACTTAGGCTGGAGTACAGTGGTGCAATCTCAGCTCACTGCAGCCTCCGCCTCTTGGGCTCAAGCAATCCTCCTGCCTCAGCCATCCGAGTAGCTGGGATTACAGGCATGCACCACTATGCCCAGCTAGTTTTTTATTTCTTTTTCTTTTTTAAAAATAAGATGGGGTTTCACCATGATGGCTAGGCCGGACTTGAACTCCTGACCTCAGGTGATCCACCCACCTCAGCCTCACAAAGTGTTAGGATTACAGGCGTGAGCCACCGCACCCGGCCTCTTTTTTTTTTTTTTTTTTTTAAATAGAGACAGGGGGCCGGGCGCGGTGGCTCAAGCCTGTAATCCCAGCACTTTGGGAGGCCGAGGTGGGTGGATCACGAGGTCAACAGATCGAGACCATCCTGGTCAACATGGTGAAACCCCGTCTCTACTAAAAATACAAAAAATGAGCTGGGCATGGTGGTGCGTGCCTGTAATCCCAGCTACTCAGGAGGCTGAGGCAGGAGAATTGCCTGAACCCAGGAGGCAGAGGTTGCGGTGAGCCGAGATCGTGCCATTGCACTCCAGCCTGGGTAACAAGAGCGAAACTCCGTCCCAAAAAAAAAAAAGAAAGAAAAAAAATAAATAAATAAATAGAGACAGGGTTTCACCATGTTGGCCAGGCTGGTCTTGAACTCCTGACCTTGTGATCTGCCCGCCTTGGCCTCCCAAAGTGCTGGGATTATAGGTATGAGTAACCATACCTGGTTACCTGCCTCCTACTTCCGAAAGATCTCTGGAATCTGCTGTCTCCTGCCCACAGTTCACTGCCACCATTCTAACTGGGCTCCTGGCCTTCAGTAAGAGTTTCCTTACTGCTCTACCAATCCCTGCCCTTGTGCCTTTCCAGGGCATTCTCCATCCAGCAGCCAGAGGGGTCTTAAAATGATGTAAATCCAAGACTGGGCACAGTGGCTCATGCCTGTAATCTCAACACTTTGGGAGGCCAAGGAGGGTGGATCACTTTAGGTCAGGAGTTTGAGAACGGCCTGGCCAACATGGCAAAGCCCGGTCTCTACTAAAAATATAAAAATTAAATATAAAAATATAAAAAATGGCCAGGCGCGGTGGCTCAAGCCTGTAATCCCAGCACTTTGGGAGGCCGAGGCGGGTGGATCACGAGGTCAAGAGATCGAGACCATCCTGGTCAACACGGTGAAACCCCGTCTCTACTAAAAATACAAAAAATTAGCCGGGCATGGTGGCGTGTGCCTGTAATCCCAGCTACTCAGGAAGCTGAGGCAGGAGAATTGCCTGAACCCAGGAGGCAGAGGTTGCGGTGAGCCGAGATTGCGCCATTGCACTCCAGCCTGGGTAACGAGAGCGAAACTCCATCCCAAAAAAAAAAAGGAAAAAGAAAAATATATATATATGTAAAAATATAAATAATTACAGGCATGATGGTACATGCCTGTAATCCCAGCTACTTGGGAGGCTGAGGCAAGAGAATCGCTTTAACCCAGGAGGTGGAGGTTGCAGTGAGCCGAGATTGTGCCCCTGCTCTCAAAAAAGTAGATTAAAAAAAAAATGCAGATCCACACATCACTTAATGATTTCCCACTATGTGGAGAATAAAATCCACAGGTCTCTTTTCAACCTCAGATGGAGATCTGCCCTCAACAGATACTCTTCTCCATTGGTTCAGAGTAAGCGCAGTCCAGATGGCCTTGCCCTGGCTCAGGAGTAGTGGTGTCCCATTGCCCTTCTGGTTGCCTCTCACCAATCTGTACTCTAGGCAGGGCCCAGGTGGCTTCCCCACTATGCCAGGTCTTAGCCTCCAAGGCATTGTGTGAGCTTGGCCCAGCCTTGCCCTTCTCTGGCCCAGGTTTCTCAGATAACTGTAAGAAGGGGCACCAGGCCTGCACTCTCCAAGCCCTGCTCTCTGGGGGCTCCTGCATCAGTCCATTTCTTTGTCATGTACGTGGTGCCCAGCAGTGAACAGTACAGCTTAGTGGGCACTGTTAGTCTTATTCTTGGGGTCAGTAGGAACTCATTAATAAGTGGCATTCACTGGCAGGCCCATTTCCAACCTGCAGACCCATCTCCTGTCAATTCAGGAGGACTTCTGAGAGGTGGCAGGGTTTGTGGGCATATGAGTGAAGGTGGATGAGCTGGAAGGGTGGAGGAGACCCCTGGCTTAGAGGCTGGAAGCCAAGGGTCTCTTTTGGTGTCCCCAACCACCAACCTCCAGGCTTCATCGGTTATGCCCCCAACCTCAGCAAACTGGTGGCCGAGTGGGATGGCCAGGACAGCGACAGCGATCAGCTGTTTTACACCAAGATCTTCTTGGATCCGGAGAAGAGGGTAAGAGGCAGTGGGCGGGCCAAGGAGAGGGGGCTGGGGATCCATCGGCCAGGCTATGTGGGAATAGCTCCTCTCAGGCTGGAATTTACTTATTTATTTATTTTTGAGATGGAGGCTCGCTTTGTCACCAGGCTGGAGTGCAGTGGCGTGATATCAGCTCACTGCAATCTCTGCCTCCTGGGTTCAAATGATTCCCCTGCCTCAGCCTCCTGAGTAGCTGGGACTATAGGCGCGCACCACCATGCCTGGCTAATTTTTTGTAATTTAGTAGAGATGGGGTTTTATCATGTTGGCCAGGATGGCCTCAATCTCTTGACCTTGTGATCCTCCTGCCGTGGCCTCCCAAAGTGCTGGGATTACAAGTGTGAGCCACCTCGCCCGACCCATTTTTGTATTTTTAGTAGAGATGGGTTTCAACCATGTTGGCCAGGCTGATCTTGAACTCCTGATCTCAAGTGATCCACCTGCCTTGGCCTCCCAAGTGCTGGGATTACAGGTGTGAGCCACCACATCTGGCCTGGGTGTTGATTTTGATAATCCATAAAATGAAGCAGTTGGGCTTGTATGGTGGAAACTATGATCTTTTTGTTACCTCAGTCCTTCCCCCTCCTTCCCCTTTGCCTCCAGTGACATCCTTCACAGAACTAGAGCTTCCCTATATGGGATGAAGGATAAGCCTCGAGTGACATCTGCCCTTCCTTGCCCTGCCTAGGGCCCCATGAGACACAATTTAGTCTTTTTTTTTTTTTTTTTTTTGGAGACAGGATCTCGCCACGTTGCCCAGGCTGGAGCAGTGGCTCGGACATGGCTTACTGCAGCCTCGGCCTCCCGGGCTCCAGCTGTACTCCCACCCAGCCTGAGTAGCTGGAACCACAGGCGCACCACCATGCTCTGGCTAATTTTTGTATTTTTTGTCAAGATGGGGTCTCAACATGTTGCCCAGGCTGGTCTTGAACTTCTGGGCTCAAGGACCCACCCACCTCAACCTCCCATAGTGCTGGGATTACAGATGTGAGCCACCGCACCTGGCTGACATAGTCGGGTTGTTTTTTTTCTCTTTTGAGGTGGAGTTTCAACTCCTATCATTCAGGCTGGAGTACAATGGCACAATCTTGGGTCGCTGCAACCTCCACCTCCTGGGTTCAAGTGATTCTCCTGCCTCAGTCTCTCGAATAGCTGGGATTACAGGTGCACGCCACCATGCCCGGCTAATATTTGTATTTTTAGTAAAGATGGGTTTTCACCATGTTGGCCAGGCTGGTCTTGAACTCCTGTCCTCAGGTGATTCACCTGCCTCAGCCTCCCAAAATGCTGGGATTAAAGCACCATGCCTGGCCTTTGGGTCTTAAAGAGGCAGCATTTTCCAGTGGTTTAGAATAAGGACTTCAGGGCCAGGCTCCCTGGGTTCTAATCCCATCTCACCATTTACTAGCTATGTAACATTGGGCAACTTCTCTGTGCCTTGTTTTTTCAGTTATAAATTGCAATAGTGAGCCAGCATGGTGGCTCACGCCTGTAATCCCAACGCTTTGGGAGGCCAAGGTGGGTGGATCGCCTGAGGACAGGAGTTCCAGACTAGCCTGACCAACATAGTGAAACCTTATACAAAAAATTAGCCAGGCGTGGCGGTGTGCATCTGTAATCCCATCTACTCAGGAGGCTGAGGCAGGTGAATCACTTGAACCAGGGAGGCAGAGGTTGCAGTGAGCTGGGATCGCGCCACTGCACTCCAGCCTGGGCAACAAGAGCAAGACTCCATCTCAAATAAATAAATAAATAAATAGCAATAATGAATAGTACTCTCTCACAGAGATGTTGTCAGGATTAAATTAATTAACATATGTAGAGTATTTTATTTATTTGAGGCATCACTGTCACTCAGGCTGATGTGCAGTGGCAAAAATACAGCTCACTGCATCCTCAACCTCCCGGACCCAAGCGATCCTTCCATCTCAGCCTCCCAAGTAGCCGGGACTATAGGCATGTGCCACTGTGTGGGTCTAATTTGAATTTTTATTTGATTATTATTTTTTTCTGAGATGGAGTCTTGCTTTGTCACCCAGGCTGGGGTACAGTGGCATGATCTAGGCTCATTGCAACCTCTGCCTCCCAGGTTCAATTGATTCTCCTGCCACAGCCTCCTGACTATAGGTGCTGGGACTACAGATGCTGCCACCGCCCCCGGCTAATTTTTTGTATTTTTAGTAGAGACGGGGTTTCACCATGTTAGCCAGGATAGTCTCGATCTTCTGACCTCGTGATCCGCCCACCTCGGCCTCCTGAAGTGCTGGGATTATAGGCGTGAGCCACTGCACCTGGCCAAAATTTTTTTATAGAGATGAAGTTGTGCTATGTTACCCAGGCTAGTCTCAAACTCTTGGGCTCAAGTGATCCTTCTGCCTTACCCTTTCAAAGTGCTGGGATGACAGGTGTGAGCCGCCACACCCGACCCACGTGTAGAATATTTGGAGTAGCGATGTTCATGTAGTGGAGTGTTTGGCAGGCGCTGGTTACCCTTAAGGCCGTCATTGTAAGTGAGCCAGCTGCATCTTTAGATTCCTTCCAGTTCAGAGAGTCCCTGGTTTTCTGTGAATGGAGTCACTAGACTGTAGACCCCGGGAGCTTGGCTGGTGGCCTTCTCTGGGCGCCCACCTGCCCTGATGTGACGTGGCAGAGTACGTGTGGGGAGAGAGGGCTGAGGTTGGGGTATAGACTCCCCACAGTGGGTGAGATGTAGCCCCAGCCTCCCCCAGGGCCTTCCCCTACTGCAGCCTGGTACTTTCTTTCCTGCAGGAGCAGATCAATATCACCCTGGACCACCGCTGCCGTATCTTCCAGAACCTGGATGGAGCCTTGGGTGAGCAGCCCCCACAGGGAGGAGTTGATCCTGAGAGGGGTGATAGGAAGGATTCCAGGCAGGGCCTGAGTCCAAGGAGGAGAACTGGGCTACTTCCCTCTGGTCATTGTGCTGGGAGGTCACTGATCTCATCTCGGGGTCCGCAGGGGCCACCTGGATGTCCTAGCGCAGAACTGTGTCTCTCTTGGGGGCCAGGGACAGGTGAGCATTCAGCCTGGGAGGAGTTGGGGGATGCACACAGCAGGTGCTGGACACCCTGCCCTGCATACCAGGTCCTTACAGGTGGGTTCCCTTTCCCTGCTTTCCTGGCCTTCCCACCTTCCAGGGGAAGGAGTCTTGGGCTGGAGGCAGGGACTCAGCTGGTGGGACGGGCAACCTGGGAAGCAGAAAGGCTGCTCTAGCCTTGATGGCGCAAACTTCCCTGGGCCAGGCCTCATGTCAGTGGCTGGTGATGATGTTGCTTTGCCACAGGCCTTGCTGAGTGACCTCAAGCAAGTCACACCCCCTCCCACAGGAGACTCAGTTTTCTCATCTTTACAAAAGGGAAGTGAACCACATCCACTGATAGCTGATTTTGTGGGATAAATGGGCCCTTTTGAGAATCTGATGAAAGCTATGGCTCTGCTCCCGGAAAAATGCAGAAATACCATACCCGTTTGACTGTGGTTTCTGGGGGTTAAGAAGCACTGAGTTCAGATCCAGGCAGGTCAGGAGCTACCTGTTTTCCCTTTTTTTTTTTTTTTTTTTAAGATGGTGTCTCGCTCTGTCACCCAGGCTGGAGTGCAGTAGCAAAATCTTGGCTCACTGCAACCTCCACCTCCCAGGTTAAGCAATTCTTCTGCCTCAGCCTCCCAAGTAGCTGGGATTACAGGCACCTGCCACCATGCCCGGCTAATTTTTATATTTTTCTAGTAGAGACAGGATTTCACCATGTTGGCCAGGCTGGTCTCAAACTCCTGACCTCAAGTGATCCGCCTGCCTCGGCCTCCCAAAGTGCTGAGATTACAGGCATGAGCCATCATGCTCAGCCCTATTTTAATTTTTTAAACAGAGACAGGGTCTCACTATGTTGTGCGGGCTGGTCTCAAACTCCTGGGCTCAAGTGATCCTCCCACCTTGGCCTCCCAAGGTGCTGGGATTACAGGTGTGAGCCACTGTGCCCAGCCGAAATACCCATTTTCCTATGTGCAGACGAATAGGTCAAATATGGGTATTGGGACCCTGTTGCAGAGGCTCCTTCCAATGGGACAAGATCTGCCCTGATCATGCCCAGGCCTCCCCCCACCCTCATGTGACTGGCATTTTCTCAGTCTGCTCTGCCTACTCAGAGAAGGGGCCTCCCAGACCCTTGTCCTTTGGGCTTCTCTGAGTTGCCTGGAGCTAGGATGTCCCAGGTCTTTGTTCTTCTCCCAGCCCCTCCTGGCTCTAAGTAACCACAACAATTATAGGGGTTGCCAAGGATTTTGTGCTCATCATGGACCAGGCTTGGTGCCCCATGCTTGCCCAACACAAATCCTCCCCTTCACCCCATGAAGAAGGGATTATTCCTATTTTTTAGGAAAGGAAACTGAGGCTTAGAGAGAAGTGACGTGCCCAAGGCCATAGCCTACTTACTGCAGAGCTGGGATCTAAGCCCAGCTGGTCGGACCCTGAGCTTGACTTCTGGGTCTGATGCTGGGTGGGTCTGTGCTTTCTGACCCCCAGATGAGGTCGTGCTCAAGTTTGAAATGGGCCACGTGAGAGCGAGGAATCTGGCCTATGACACCCTCCCGGTCCTGATCCATGGCAATGGGCCAACCAAGGTAGGGGGGCCCCAGCTCCTGGGGAGTGTGGGAGGGTGACAGAGCTCCACTTTCATTCCCACTGTGACCCCATAGTGTCTCCCTGGGGCCAGGGCCACCTACCTGGGGCCTGCAATGAACTCATTGACTCTCTTCTCACATCTGAGCTCAGCGTGGTGCCCTCTTTTCCTGCTGTGATGGTCAGTGGTAATCTGTCTATTCTCGCTGGGCACAGGACACAGAGGAGGCTGCTGTCCCCATCCAGGCCTAGGCTGGGCTACCAGAACCATCCACACTCTGTCACCCCAGGGCAGAGTCATTTATTCACTCTAAATATTTATTCCATGTTTGCACAGGACAATAAGACATAGTTGGTCATAAGTAGGACAGATGTCCTGTGTTTATGGTGATGGAGGGGACTGGGTCCAGATGCGGCCAGGTACAGGATGGACCTCACTGGCCCCTGGGGAACTGGCTCATAGCTCACAGCATATTTGAGTGTGGTCCTTCACCGCCTGAATGAGGGAGAGGAAGGAGGATGTGATGTGTTTAAAATGCAGATTTCCTGACTCCACCCAGGATCTGTTCAGTTGGAATCTCTGAGCAGGGTAGGACCTAGGAATTTTACAAGCTCCTGGGAGAAGCACTAGAGCGACAAACCCTCCTATACACTCTTTCAGACCGGCTTGTTCATCTCCTGGGATGGAGCATTGTCTCCAAGACCTGCTCAGGGGGTGGAAGGGGGCTGGATGGTGCCGACCCACCTGGTCCCAGGGAGATGTGAGTCCGGGCTGTGGTGGGTGGGACTGGCCGGCTCCTCTGTGACCCCACGTCTCTCCGACAGCTGCAGCTGAACTACCTGGGCAACTACATCCCACGCTTCTGGACCTTCGAGACGGGCTGCACTGTGTGTGACGAGGGCCTGCGTAGCCTCAAGGGCATTGGGGTGAGGCTGCGCCCAGGCCGGTGCCTGAGGGACATGGGAGGCTCAGTCCTCTGAGATGACGAGGAGGATGGGTGATTCTGGAATAGACTTCATTGTCTTTGGTGGAAAGTCAAGGGGTCACCTGCCTGCCTGGGGTTCTATCCCAGTTGCCACCCAAGTGCCTCCTCTTGGCAGCCCTCTCAGACTGTATGTATCTCGCTTCCCCTGAGATGTCCAGGTTCTGCTTTCTTCTGCCTTGTCCTTCAGGCACACTTCTCATTTGTGGCTCACCTTGAACACCACACCAGCCATGATTTCCTGATGGCAGGCCCTCAACTGGGTCCTCGCTCCAGGCCTGGGCTCCTGCTGCTCCCTCCCCGGGAGCCCTCCTGCTGCTTCCCTGCCCCCTGGACCCCCTGCCTGGAAAGGCCCAGGCACCTTTCTTGGGAAGTCCACATGCTTCTGACTCTGGCTCTGGTTCCCTTGGGCCACCCTGGGGTGGAGTGGCAGCGCTGTGGCAGGATGTGGTTCCCCCGTGGCTGGACACAGCTGGACTCTCATGCCGCCCTCCCTGGTGCAGGATGAAGCTCTGCCCACCGTCCTGGTCGGTGTGTTCATCGAACAGCCCACGCCGTTCGTGTCCCTGTTCTTCCAGCGGCTCCTGCGGCTCCACTACCCCCGGAAACACATTCGACTTTTCATCCACAACCACGTGAGTAGCAGGCACTCTGTGGGCTTATCACGTGGCTTGGGTCTAGGGCTCAGCTTCACAAGGTAGCCCGAGACCTCTGAGGGTCTCACTGAATCTAGCTTACCTGGGCCAAATGGCAGTGGGTGGTGGATTGTGTCCCCATATCACTGGTTTGACTTTGGAGTCGGACTGGGTTGAATTGCAGCACTGCTCTTTTTATTGGCTGTGTGACCCTGGGCACATTACTCAGCCACTCTGGCTTTAGTTTCTCATCTATAAAATAGGGATAATAATCGTCCAATCACACAGAAGTGCTGCAAGGGCTAAACAAGTTGACATGTGAAGTTCGTAAAAGGTGCCTGGCGCACAGGAAGCACATGGTGCTTCTAGCCATTGTCATCCCTGTCCCTGTTAATCCTTCCTAACTGTACCTGGTGGCAGTCAAATTGGTTTTCTTTTTTTCCTTTTTTGAGACAGAGTCTTGCTGTATCACCCAGGCTGGAGTACAGTGGCACGATCTCAGTTCACTGCAACCTCCACCTCGGGTTAAAGTGATTCTCCTGCCTCAGCCTCCTGAGTAACTGGGACTACAGGCATGTGCCACCATGCCTGGCTAATTTTTTGTATTTTTTTTTCTTTGAGATGGAGTTTCTCTCTTGTTTCCCAAGCTGGAGTGCAGTGGCTTGATCTCGGCTCACTGCAACCTCCACCTTCTTCTGGGTTCAAACGATTCTCCTCCCTCAGCCTCCCGAGTAGCTGGGATTACAGGTGCCCGCCACCATACCCAGTGAATTTTTTTGTACTTTACTTAGTAGAGATGGGATTTCACCATGTTGGACAATCTGGTCTCAACCTCTTGACCTCAGATGATCTACCTGCCTTGGCCTCCCAAAGTGCTGGGATTACAGGCATGAGCCACCATGCCCAGCCCACGTTTTGTAACAAAGTAGATCACTGGGTCACATCCAGGAATCGACAGTGTCTCTGGATGTGGTATCCAAGGGGTGGTGGCGGAGTTCTATCCTGTTGTCAGAGGCTCTTAGGAGGTCTGGCCTGGTCAGGGGAGAATGGGCAAAGGATGGCCAGGGAAGGACGTTCCTGGCACAGGGCTGGTGTGGGCAAAGGTCTGGAGACAGGAAAGCAGATGGCCAAGGGTGCCAGAGATGAAGGGGCACAGCCTGGCAGTGTCAGGAGGTGCTGCAGTCCCTGGGTGGAAGCCGTGTCCTCCTCACCACCTCCTTTCCGTTCCCCATTCACACCCCCAGGAGCAGCATCACAAGACTCAGGTGGAAGAGTTCCTGGCAGAGCACGGCAGTGAGTACCAGTCTGTGAAGCTGGTGGGCCCTGAAGTGCGGATGGCAAATGCAGACGCCAGGAACATGGGCGCGTGAGTTGTGGGCCGCGGTTCTCTGCACTGACAGTGGCGGGCAGGGGAGCTGTGGCTGTGGTAAGGAGCAGCAGGCTGAGTGATGGGAGTCCAGAAGGCTGTGTGTGCTCTAGCAAGTTCCTGCCCTTCTCTGGGCCTTGGAGTTTCCATCTGTCAAATGGGGAAATAGCCTCTGTCCTGCCCACCCCTGGGCTCCTGAGCAGGGCTGAGCTGCATCATTTGGGTTCAGGAAGCAAATCAGAGAAAGAGGAAGGACTAGGGGCAGAAGTAGACAAAGGCTGACAATTAGGGAGCAAATCTCAAGTGTTTTCCTTTATTATAAAAAAAAGAAGAAAAAGTCAGGCAGGGTGGCTCATACCTGTAATCCCAGCACTTTGAGAGGCCAAAGCTGAAGGATCGCTTGAGGCCAGGAGTTGGAGAACAGACTGGGCAATGTAGCGAGACCCCATCTCTACAAAAATAAATTAGCCAAGTGCGGTGGCTCGAACCTGGGGTCCCAGCTACTCAAGAGGCTGAGGCAGGAGGATCTCTTGAGCCTGAGAAGTCGAGGCTGCAGTGAGCTTTGATTGAACCACTGTACTCCAGCCTGGGTGACAGAGCAAGCCCTTGTCTCATAAAGCAAAACAAAAACAAAAGAAAGAAGTAATTTGTGTTGACTGTAGAAGAGTCAGACAGTCCAGATCAAACGTTGGCAAACTTCCTGCTGAGGACTAGATCATAAATCTTTGCAAATTGGTTCTGCGGGCTCTGTTACAGCCACTCAACTCAACTCTGCCTTAGTAGCACAGAAGCAGCTATGAATAATACGTAAATGAATGAGTGAGGCTGCATCCCAGCAAAATTTCGTTTATGAACACTGAAATTTGACTTTTATGTAATTTTTTTTTTTTTGAGACTTGCAGTCACTCTCCTTTTTTTTTTTTTTTTTTTTTGAAATGAAGTGTCTGTTGCTAGGCTGGAGTGCAGTGGCATAATCTCAGCTCACTGCAACCTCTACCTCCCAGGTTCAAGCGATTTTTCCTGCTTCAGCCTCCTGAGTAGCTGGCACTACAGGCGTGTGCCACCATACCCAGCTAATTTTTGTATTTTTAGTAAAGACGGGATTTTACCATGTTGGCCAGAATGGTCTTGATCTTTTGACCTTGTGATCTGCCCGTCTCAGCCTCCCAAAGCGCTGGGATTATAGACGTGAGCCACCGTTACCTGCCTGGCCTAGCTTGCTGTCACATTTATTGTCCGGGCTGGAGTGCAGTGGCAGGATCATAGTTTACTGTAGCCTCAAACTTCTGGGCTCCAACAATCCTCCTGCCTCAGGCCCCTAAGAAGCTGGGACCACAGGCATGTGCCACCACACCCAGTTAACTTCTTTTTTATTTTTATTTATTTATTTTGAGACAGAGTCTCACTCTGTCACTCAGGCTGGAGTGCGGTGGCAACATCTCGGCTCACTGCAACTTCCCCACCCAGGGTTCAAGTGATTCTCCTGCCTCAGCCTCCTGAGTAGATGGGATAACAGGTACATGCCACCACACCTGGCTAATTTTTATATTTTTAGTAGAGGCGGGGTTTCACCATGTTGGCTAGGCCTGTCTCCAACTCCTGTCCTCAAGTGATCTGACCACGTCAGCCTCCCTAAGTGCTGGGATTACAAGTGTGAGCCACTGCACCTGGCTAATTTTTTTATTTTTATTTTTTGTAGAGACAGGGTTTTTCTGTGTTGCCCAGGCTGTTCTCAAATTCGTGGCTCGAAGTTATCCTCCCACCTTAGCCTCCCAAAGTGCTGGGATTACAGGCATGAGCCACCCGCACCTGGCGATGACCTTCATATAATTGTTCTTTTGATTTTTTTTTTCTTGCAACCACTTAAAAACAAAGAAACAGCCAAGTGCAGTGGCTGATGCCTGTGATCCCCACACTTTGGGAGGCCAAGGCAGGAGGATTGCTGGAGTTGGGGAAGTTGAAGCTGCAGTGAACTATGATTGTGCCTCTGCATTCCAGCTTGGGTGACAGAGTGAGACTCCATCTCTTAAAAAAGGAAATTAGCCTAGTGTGGTGGCTGCAACCTGTGGTCCCAGCTACTTAAGAGGCATGAGCCACCCCAACCCGGCGATGACCTTCATATGATTGTTCTTTTGATTTTTTTTTCCTGCAACCACTTAAAAACAAAGAAACAGCCAAGTGCAGTGGCTGATGCCTGTGATCCCCACATGGGAGGACCTCTTGAACCCTGGAAGTTGAGGTTGCAGTGAGCTATGATTGCACCACTGTACTCCAGCCTGGGCAACAGAGTGAGACCTTGTCTCATAAAGCAAAATAAAAACAAAGAAGTAATTCATGTTGATTTTAAAAGAGTCAGACAGTCCAGATCAGAGGTTGGCAAACTTTCTGCTAAGCATTGGATCATAAATCTTATGATTCCAGGCTTATCCCTGTAATCCTGGCACTTGGGGAGGTGAGGCAGGCAGATCACCTGAGGTCAGCAGTTTGAGACAGCCTGGCCAACATGGTGAAATCCTGTCTCTACTAAAAAATACAAAAATTCGCTGGGCGTGGTGGTGCGTGCCTGTAATTCCAGCTACGGGGAAGGCTGAGGCAGGAGAATCACCTGAACCCAGGAGGCGGAGGTTGCAGTGAGCCAAGATCATGCCACTGTACTCCAGCCTGGGTGACAAGAGCGATACTCTGTCTCATGAATGAATTAATGAATGAATGAAAAACATAAAGCTGTTGTGTTCTTAGCCCATGAGCTTTATAAAAGCAGGCAGGGCCAGAGTTTGGCTTATAGACCTCATTTATCTGAGTCCTATACCAGATAAACAAAAATAATATAAATTTTTAAGGTTTTTTGGTACAAGTTACCAAATTGCTTATTGGAAAGGCAGCCCCAGGAGAATCACTTGAACCCAGGAGGCGGAGGTTGCAGTGAGCCGATATCTCCCCATTGCACTCCAGCCTGGGTAACAAGAGCGAAACCCCGTCTCAAAAAAAAAAAAAAAGAAAGGCAGCCCCAGTTTACTCCCCACCCTGGGTCGTGTAGGCATCTGTGGGCTGTGTTCTTCCCAGTGCCAGGATTTTCAGGACACTCGATGCCAGTTGCCAAGCTCTGGGCCTTGGGTGAGAGAGCCCAGCAGTCCAGGGGTTTTGGACTCAGAGTTGGGAGGGACCTTAGAGGCTGCTGGTGTGAACTCTCTAAAGCCCCTTGGCTGGTATGTGACGAAGCCAGACTGTGGCCACAGATGTGGGCAGCCGCCAGGGTGGCTCCAGGATCAGGTGCACTGACCCTGTGTCCTCCTCCTCGCAGAGACCTGTGCCGGCAGGACCGCAGTTGCACCTACTACTTCAGCGTGGATGCCGACGTGGCCCTGACCGAGCCCAACAGCCTGCGGCTGCTGATCCAGCAGAACAAGTGAGGCTGCCCTGTCTGCGTCCACACTGCTAAGGATTGGCCTGGCCCCAGGGTGGGAGCCCTCCTTGCTTTCCCCCTCTTCCTCCTTCCCTTTCTCCTCCTCTTCCTCTTTCTCCTCTTCCTCCTCCTCCTCTTCCTCTTTCTCCTCTTCCTCCTCCTCCTTGACCTCATCTGTTACCCAGAGCTGTGGACCCCTAGCCTGACACCCCAGGTTCTGATAGAGAAGGTGTCCTGCCCTGTCTGCTCCTGGCTGCCCCGTGGAAGGGAGCAGGTACCAGAAGAGCCAAACCCCCGACACCCTGGCCAAGGTGCTGCCTGTCCCAGTGAGGTGCTTGGGGATCCCTGTGTGCAGGTTGAGGGGCACCCTCCTGCCTCATCCTTCCTCCTCCGCTCCTCCTCCCCCCATCCCTGGCTAGTCCTGTCTCCCACTCCCAGTGGGCAGTGACTTCCCACTGAGGCGCTCCCTTCCGCAGGAACGTCATTGCCCCACTGATGACCCGGCATGGGAGGCTGTGGTCGAATTTCTGGGGGGCTCTCAGTGCAGATGGCTACTATGCCCGCTCCGAGGACTATGTGGACATCGTGCAGGGGCGGCGTGTGTGAGTACCTGCAGGGCAGGGCGGGGGCAGGGGACACCTTCATCTGTCTTCTGCCTCGGCTTGTAGAGTTCCCTCCTCAGTGTTCCTGTCCTTGTTGCTCTCAAATTCCTGGTGAAACTGAAGCAAGGATGACTGTAGTTAGACACACAGAAGGACTTCCTGACAAAAGGCCCATGTGTCCAGGGTGGGGGAATCAAATCAGCATGATTGTGCCCTCCCAGCCTGCGACTTCCCCTTCTTACAGCCCAGATACCAGGCTACAACTCTCTACCAGCAGCCCGTGACCCTCTCCATCTTCCCTGCTGCCAGCCTCAGACCCCCACCCTCTTTCTCTCTCTCCCATAGTGGTGTCTGGAACGTGCCCTATATTTCAAACATCTACTTGATCAAGGGCAGTGCCCTGCGGGCTGAGCTGCAGTCCCCAGATCTCTTCCACCACAGGAAGCTGGACCCCGACATGGCCTTTTGTGCCAACATCCGGCAGCAGGTCAGCCAGGAGGGGGTGGACACAGGAGGGCCTCTGGCTGGATGAGGAAGGTGGGAGTATGGGCCTCCAGCTCTGTCCCTCATGGCAGGCTACCTTGTCACCATAGGCCTGGGAGCTCCTGAGATTGCAGCAGGGCATCTCAGAAGCCACCAGGGCCTGGTGGAGGAATGGGGGGCATCGGGCACAAGGGCTGGTCCTCAGGGGTCTGCAGGGACCATTTTAACGGACCTGGTTTTTATACCATCTATTTTATTTACATTTTTGACATAGCCCAAAGAAAACTAAACTTTCCACCTAAAGGTACTCCAAGTAATGTGCCCAAGAGACACCTCACCCTGTCTCTGCACCCCACCCCATATATTTTTGTAATTTTTTTTTTTTTTTGGGATGCAGTTTCACTCTTGTTGCCTAGGCTGGAGTATAATGGCATGATCTTGGCTCACTGCAACCTCTGCCTCCCAGGTTTAAGCAATTCTCCTGCCTCAGCCTCTGGAGTAGCTGGTATTACAGGCATGTGCCACCACGCCCAGCTAATTTTGTATTTTTAGTGGAGACGGGGTTTCTCCATGTTGGTCAGGTTGGTCTCAAACTCCCGACCTCAGGTGATCCACCTGTCTCAGCCTCCCAAAGTCCTGGGATTATAGGCATGAGCCACGACGCCCAGTGATTTTTTTTTAACATGCAGCAAGATGAAGTTTTCCCCTGTGATCAACATTTCAGGACCAGAACACACTCCTTTTCTTATTTTATTTTTCTTTTTCTGAGACGGAGTCTTACTCTATCCCCCAGGCTGGAGTGCAGTTGCGAGATCTCAGCTCACCGCAACCTTCACCTCCCAGGTTCAAGCAATTCTCCTACCTCAGCCTCCTGAGTAGCTAGGACTATAGGCGCCATCACACCCAGCTAATTTTTGTATTTTTAGTAGAGACGGGGTTTCACCATGTTGGCCAGGCTGGTCTCAAACTCCTGATCTTTTGATCCGCCTGCCTCAGCCTCCCAAAGTGCTGGGATTACGTGAGCCACTGTGCCTGGTCCATACTCCTTTTCTTTTAAGCATTTTTTCTTTCATTCTGTGTTCAGAAGACTTCCTTGATCACATCTTCAGTGTCAGGCCTAGGGCTGGGCCCTGGGGACCATAGGGTGACCGTACTTGGTCTCTGATCTTGTGAACTTTAATCTGGCGGGCGAAGGAGGCTGCCCTGTTGCCTGTCTGGGAGTGTGCAGGAGAGGGGTGGGGGAGGACCTCTTCCATTGGGCCTGCTCTCCCCAGGGTGTGTTTATGTTCCTGACCAACCGGCACGGCCTTGGCCACCTGCTCTCCCTGGACAACTACCGCACCACCCACCTGCACAACGACCTCTGGGAGGTGTTCAGCAACCCCGAGGTGAGGCTGGGGTGGGCACACAGGGACTGGGAGCAGAGGGGCCCAGGGATCCTGCAGTCTGAGGCACTTCCCTGTCAGAGCCTTACAATAGCTAGGACCCCTGTAGGCTACCTGCCACCCTCCCTTCACCACAGCGGGCTATAGGCAGGATTTGGGTAGGGAGAGGAGGGTGTCCAGAGAGGCAACACCATCTATTGGTTGGGGGGGGACCAGGACTCAGAGGCATGGTTTGTGGCCCAGATCTGCCGTCACCTATGACTTAGCTGAGCCTCTCAACTTTGGGGACCGCAGTTATCCTAGCTCTAAAATGGGTATACTGTCCCAGCCTGTCTTGGCTGTGAGGGTGCTGTGATGATCAGAAGGGGAGGCAGTGTGACTATTTCTTTTCTTTCATTTATTTATTTATTTATTTATTTTTTTTTTTTGAGACGGAGTTTCACTCTTGTTACCCAGGCTGGAGTGCAATGGCGCAATCTCGGCTCACCGCAACCTCCGCCTCCTGGGTTCAGGCAATTCTCCTGCCTCAGCCTCCTGAGTAGCTGGGATTACAGGCACGCGCCACCATGCCCAGCTAATTTTTTGTAGTTTTAGTAGAGACGGGTTTTCACCATGTTGACCAGGATGGTCTTGATCTCTTGACCTTGTGATCCACCCGCCTCGGCCTCCCAAAGTGCTGGGATTACAGGTGCGAGCCACCGCGCCCGGCCTCTTTTATTTTTTTTAAATTGAGACAGAGTCTATCTCTGTCGCCCAGTCTGGAGTGCAGTGGCACGATCTTGGCTCACTGCAATTTCTGACTCGCAGGTTCAAGGAATTCTCCTGCCTCAGCCTCCCAAGTAACTGGGATTACAGGTGCCTGCCACTGTGCCCAGCTAATTTTTGTATTTTTGGTGGATATGGGGTTTTATTGTGTTGGCCAGGCTGGTCTCAAACTCCTGACCTCATGATCTGCCTGCCTCAGCCTCCCAAAGTGCTAAGATTACAAGCGTGAGCCACCGCACCTGGCCAGTTGTGACTGTTTTTAGATGCTGGGAGCTTGCAGTTAATGGGTGTATGCACATGCCAGCCCACAGACATGTACACACAGGCACACACATGTACATACATGTGTAGACACCACCTCCTATGGGCACAGCTGTGCACCCAGACAACACACATGCACCCAGTGGGCATAGGTGAACACCTACCTCCCCCAGGCATGTACACCCTCACTCCCACTTTGGGGGTTCTGTGGGGAGGAGCCCTCTTGGAGCATCCCATGCAGTTGAGTCAATGGTGAGCACCCCAGCCTACTTCCCACTCCCTGCAGGACTGGAAGGAGAAGTACATCCATGTGAACTACACCAAGGCCCTGGCGGGGAAGCTGGTGGAGACGGTAAGGGCCATGGGCACCCTCTTGGACCAGCCTCACCTGCTGCAGGGGCAGGGCACAGAAGGGAGACTGGCTGCCCTGGGGGAGTGGGGGGGGCGGCAGGATTGGAGTGGGGGGCGGCGGGACGGGAGTGGGGGGCGGCGGGACGGGAGTGGGGGCCGGCGGGATGGGAGTGGGGGGCAGTGGGATGGGAGTGGGGGACAGCGGGATGGCCCTTCCCCGTTGGCACTTTCCTGCTGTTGGCTGTGGGGGTCTGCAGGCCCTCTCTCCCTGGGCCCAGCAGGAAGGAGAGAAACATCCTGAATGTGATTGTTCCTGTGGCCCATCGTGCCTAGACCAGCTCAAGGAGTGGCCACTTCTCCCCACTCACTAATGTCTGCTTCCCCCAAGCCTGAAGCTTCTGCCCCCTCCCTCCCTCCATGCCCACGTTCCTCTCCTGGCCCTGATGCTGGTAGCTCTGTGACCTTGGCTGGGAAAGTCTTTGGGCTCTGCCTCCTTCTCCCTTTAGGAGCTCACTCAGTCTCTCCAGGATTGACAAGCCCCTGCTCCCCGGGGACACTTGGAGGGCTCCCTGGCTCGGGTGTGGGGCCCTGCAGAGGGAAGAGGATGTGGTGGTACCACTGCGGACCCCCTTGACTGAGTCCCTGACCTCCCCAGCCCTGCCCGGATGTCTACTGGTTCCCCATCTTCACGGAAGAGGCCTGCGACGAGCTGGTGGAGGAAATGGAGCACTTTGGCCAGTGGTCTCTGGGCGACAACAAGGTGGGACCCTGATGCCTGGGCTGGGGCCGCAGGGAGGCCACCTCTCCACCAGTGCCACTTACTGTCTGGGGTCTTCTCCTGGCAAGCTGGCCCAACCACCCTCTCTGGAACTCTTGACATAGGAGTGCTGGCAGGGGTGTCTGCAGGCAGTGAGGAGTAGAGGGATTGAGAAACCTGAGATGGAGTTGGTCCCCAAGCTGCCAATGCCACTGTGTGGCTTTGAGCCACCTTGGCCGTAAGCTACTAGGTTTTCAGTTCCTGGTTTGCTATTGGAGTGGTTTAGCTTCCTTCCCTAGACTTCCCCCAGGAGGAATGAGGAGGAAGAGGCCAAGGTGGGATGAGAGGCATTAGGTTCATCAGATACCAGGAGCAGATGGCCTGGTGAGTGTGAGAGGCTCTGTGTCCCCTGAGTGAGGATCCCACACCTGTACCTGACCTGGAAATTTCAGGCACCGTTGTTTCCGTTTTCTTTTTTTAAATAATAGAGATGGGATCTTGCTGTGTTACCTGGGCTGGTCATGAACCAGGCACCATTTCATTTTCTTTCTTTCTTTAAGTAATTAATTTATTTGGAGACAGAGCCTCACTCTCTTGCCCAGGCTAGAGTGCAGTGATGCGGTCTTGGCTCACTCCACCTTCCAGGTTCAAGAGATTATTATGCCTCAGCTTCCCAAGTAGCTGGGATTATAGACGTGTGCCACCATGCCCAGCTAATCTCTGTATACTTATTTATTTAATTTTGTGTGTGTGTGTGTGTGTGTGTGTGTGTTTGTGTGTGTAAATTTATTTATTTATTTTTTTGAGACAGTGTCTCTGTCACCCAGGCTGGAGTACAGTGGTGTGATCTTGGCTCACTGCAACCTCCCCTTCCCGAGTTTAAGTGATTCTCCTGCCTCAGCCTCCCCAATAGCTGGGACTACAGGCATGTGCCACCATGCCTGGCTAATTTTTATATTTTTAGTAGAGACTGGGTTTCACCATGTTGGCCAGACTGGTCTGGAACTCCTGGCCTCAAGTGATCTGCCATCCTCAGCCCCCCAAAGTGCTGGGATTACAGGCGTGAGCTACCATGCCCAGCCTAAGGCACCTTTTTTTTCCTTTTTTTAATGATCCCAGAATATTTATTTCCATAGGATTTTGATAAAAGAGCACAATCTTTAATAAAAATACACCACTGTACTTAAAGGCAACATTACCTAGTAAGCAAACTCTGCCCTCACCCCTTTCACAGAAGAGAAACTTTAGAAAGGAATTTTTCATCTCTTGACAGTTTTACAACGTTCATATCTCCTATGCACTTCAAGCCCCAGTCCACCTCTCATTTTCTAAGTTCTTTCTTTTTTTTCTCTGAGATGGCGTCTTGCTCTGTCGCCCAGTGGTGTGATCTCAGCTCACTGCAACCCGTGCCTCCTGAGTTCAAGTGATTCTCCTGCCTCAGCTTCCCTAGTAGCTGGGATTATAGGCGCCGGCCACCATGCCCAACTAATTTTTTCTTTTTTTGAGACAGAGTTTTGCTTATCACCCAGGTAGAGTGCAATGGTGGCCAGGCACGGTGGCTCACACCTGTAATCTCAGCACTTTGGAAAACCAAGTTAGGCAGATCACCTGAGGTTGGGAATTCAAGACCAATCTGGCCAACATGATGAAACCCCATCTCTACTAAAAATACACAAAAAAATCAATCAGGTGTGGTGGCATGCACCTGTAATTTCAGCTATTCAGGAGGCTGATGGAGGAGAATCGCTTGAACTCAGGTGGTGGAGGTTGCAGTGAGCCGAGATTGTGCCATTGCACTCTAGCCTGGGCAACGGAGTAAGACTCTGTCTCAAAAAAAAAACAAATTAAAATTTTTTAAAAAAGAAATAAAATTAGCTGGGCATGGTGGTGTGTGCCTGTAGTCCCAGCTACTCGGGAGGGTGAGGTGGGAGGATCACTTAGGCCTGGGAGGTTGAGGCTGCAGTGAGCCGAAGCTGTGCCACCGCACTCTAACCTGTGCAACAGAGCGATACCCTGTCTCCAAAAAAAGAGTCTTTCTTTCCATGACTTACCTAGTAGGTCAGGTAGTCTCCCTTTTGATTAACCCAAAGTCAACTGATTAGGGGCCTTAACTGTATCTACAAAGCCCATTCAATTTTGTCATGTAATATAACATGGCCTTGTCACGTCCCCAGGTGGAGGGGAGGGGAGTAGACAGAGCCTGGGGCCATCCTAGAATTCTGCCTAAACACTGGCCTCGGTCACCTCCAGGACAACCGCATCCAGGGTGGCTACGAGAACGTGCCGACCATTGACATCCACATGAACCAGATCGGCTTTGAGCGGGAATGGCACAAGTTCCTGCTGGAGTACATTGCGCCCATGACCGAGAAGCTCTACCCCGGCTACTACACCAGGGTGGGCAAGCCTGGGCATAGCTAGGGTGCGGGGGCGGTTGGGTGGGGTGTGGGTGGAGTGATTGAGACTGGCGGGGCTGGGGTGGGAGGTGGAGAAGGTGGGAGGGACTGAGGTGGAGGGGGGGTGTGGGGAGCCTGGGAGGGGCAAGACTGAGAGAGGTGCGGATGGGGTTGGGGCTAGAGAGGCTGTGAAGAGCAGGGGTGGGGTGGGAAGTGGTGGAGAAGCTGGGAGGGGTGGGGAGGAGTAGGCGACCTGGGAGGGGCAGGGG
>NW_022436983.1:6197510-6238208 GCF_009761245.1 Sapajus apella
CTTCCTGTGTCCAAGGTTTGGGGGACTGGGGGAGGAAGGCAGCTCAATATAGTTAAAAAAGGAAGGAGGCCGGTCACGGTAGCTCACGCCCTCGGGCGGAACACTTGAGGTCAGGAGTTTGAGACCATCCTGGCCAACATGGTGAAACCCCGTCTCTACTAAAAATACAAAAATTAGCCGGGCTTGATGGCACACACCTGTGATCCCAGCTACTAAGGAGGCTGAGACAGGAGAATTGCTTGAACCTGGGAGGCGGAGGCTGAACCAAGCTCTCGTCACTGCACTCCAGGAGCTTTGGAGTCAAAGGGAGCTAATATTTCAGATCCCAGCTTAGACAATTGACTAACAGTCTATAAATCTTCAAGTATTTGAGGCCTCTGTTTTCCCCTTAGAGTTGAGAATTAAGTGAGATACTTTGTAGCAGCTGGACACATTGGCTTTCAATCAGTTCTTCTGTAACTCAGTAGTCAGCTGTTCCACAGTCCTCAGTCCCAGTTTTTTTCCTGGTTTTGCTCTGTCCTCTCCTCTCCTTCTCTGGATGTACCTTTCCCAGGGCTCCTGCAGGGCCCTCCCTGGTGCCTTAAACCCGCACATGGTGGAACACATGCTTGTGAACAGCCAGGATTGGTCCCACACCTCTGTGTGTTTTTCCCCAGGGCACTTCCTCACATGCCAGCCCAACTCCCCAGTACCTCAATGAGTAAGCTTCCCTCGGGTGAGTTTGTTTGGCTTGAAACCTGATTAGACATGTTTTGCACACCAGTGTTTCGTTTTTGTTTTTTTGATACCTGGTTTATCTCCCTTTTCTAGTAGATCAGGACTGGTGGAGTCAACACAGTTATCAATAGCCAACCTCAACCTGAGAAAAGACAAGAGGAGAACTCAGAATCTTTTTGTCTTCTGGACTCCAGCCATGTCCATGATGCCTACCCTGTGAAGATCTCTCACCATCCAAAAAAGTAAGTAGTAGCTGTGATTTCTGGCACCCTAGATTTGAGTTGAGTGGACAGGGGGGTGCTCTTCTGGACCTCTGGTGGCAAGTCTCTTGGATGGCATCCTTTTTATATAGAGCCACAGCTTTCCAACCTTTGTTGAAAAACAACTGTATCTCTTTTCTACTTCCCTGAAGGATTTCGCTGGTTGCCGAGAGAGCCTGTTTAAAAGTTGACAGTTCAGGAAGTGGCTGGGATCTTTTGGGCTCCCTGAATAATTAGTCTCTGTCTCCCTCATTTGGTCTTCTCTGCTATGCTGGCTCCTCCCCATCTCTGCCCAGCAGAGGTTGGCTCCTTGTCACTCCTAAGAGTCTGCTCTGCCCCCTTTATCCTGTATACTCTTTTGTTTCAATTTCTCAGCTGCTTCTCTGTTCCAGTTGTGCCAGCAGACGATCCGTGGATCCATTTATTTTCCCTGCTAGGAGTTGCTGTACGTAAAACTGGGTAAGGAGGTGGTGTGGATTCAGGGACTGTGCTTGGGATCCAGACACACCTTCCCGTGAATTTTGCTGTCTCTACACCCAAGATACCTAATGCTCCTCAACTAATAGCCTAGGTTGAAGCAAAGCTTTTGACCGCCTTGGAGGACTAATAGCAGTTTCCATTTAGAATTGGGTTCATTTCTGGTCCTAGGTTAATATTTGTTAATACTATGCCCCTGGTACTTTTTGGGGGTAGGGATTGGAGAGTACCAGAAAGAATGAGCCTTTCCCTAAAGCGTGATCCTCAGGATTTTAAAGGCTATTACACAGAAAGGTTTTTTCATTGGATGTATTTGTGAAATGCTGCATTCAGTACAGTTAAACTGGTGTCTTTACAACAAGCCTTCCTTCCCAAACTCTTTGCTGTGCTCATGTGCCCCACTGGAGGGGAATGGGAGCATATGGTGTTTTACAAACTGAGTCTACTATTGAGCCTTCTTTACATGGGATATTGGGTGCAAGTGGAGTTCTGTGGACCACACTTCGGGAGATTCTGCCAGAAACTATCCAAAACTGTAATCTCCAGAGCACTTATGAGGCAGTCAGTTTGAAGTGTGACACTTAACATGTAACTTACGTTGGAGCTGGGCTCTCAGGCTGTGCTTGTGGGATGGTTCTCGTGTGCCTGTGGCGAGCTCTGTGGTGAAGCAGAGATTATCAAGGCTTTCCAGAGGAGGAACAGGAACCCAGGTGCCCACCCCCCCAATCTCTCTGGAGGGGTAGGGAGTCAACAGTCAAAGCTTTGAGATAATTGGGGGACATAGGGTGTGATAAAAACCAGAAGTCTGTGGGGTTGTTTGTTCCCTATGAGGCATCAGGGGAGGCTTCATGGAGGGGGTGACACTTGAGTTGGGTGTAGAAGGACAGTAGGAGTATTTCAAATGGGTGGGAAAGGAAGGAGGATTCTAGGTAGAAAGCAGTTCATGCAACACATATGTGGAATCTCAACTTGCAAAATTAGCAGAGCCAAATAAATGAGGCAGAGTTTGACAATAGGTTTTATGCCAGGGGTTTGGAGGCAGCTGCAGGCTGAGTAGGGGTGAGAACAGGGAGGCTCCTGGACTGGCTGAGCTTGTAACCTGGAGCTCTCAAGCTTCTGTGGTGTACATGCTGTTGAGTCTTGCAGTTGGTGAGCACTAATGCTTTTGGCTTCATATCCCCGGGCTTGCAAACATTGACCAGAACTTAAATGCACCTGCTTCTAAAAGTCCAGGTGATAGCAGGAAACTTGCTTCCTGCAGCAGGTCACTTCTGCAGTGGGGTGTCACTGATTCTTCCCCAGCTGACCTGTTTATTCTATCTCCATGGTAGCGGGCAAGGGCGTGGTGGGTGTGGGGTGAGTTGGCGGAGTTGCCTCTGCTCTCCCTGAAGACTGGGTGTTCGTGGAGAGAGTCTTGTGATCTTGCGGGTAGAGTGTGTTGTTATTATTGCTTTATAACATGTAAAACTGCTTTAGCTCGTACTGTATGTGAAACATGTTGCTTGCATCATCAACTTTAGTCTTCTCGCGATTTAGATGGTATTGTGGTAGTGGGATATTGGTTTTCATCCAGGGATCCAGACTCGTAACTCCTATCCATAGCCCTTGTTATGGTCTTTTGTTATAATGTGAGATGTGTTAGGCCTCAGGGGCAGGCCTCTGACCTTCTTCTGCTCTTCTTCCACCCTAATCTTTCCCCACCTTTCTGATTGTGGGTCTTAAGACTCTCCCTTGAGAGTGTTGGACCCTATATCCCTGGGGAAAGAATGCTGATGTCATGAAGCTTCAATAAAAATCCAAGAGGACAGAGTTCAGGGAGCAGGTTACTGAAGAGAGGCTTGCTTAGGGAGGGCACAGAAGCTACACCATCTTCTCCCATACCTCCCTATGCATCTCTATTTGTATCCTTTGCAATATCCTTCCCAATAACCCTGTAAACATAAGTGTTTCCCTGAGTTGGGTAAGCTGCTCCAGCAAATTAATCGAACTCAAAGAAGGGGTGATGTGAACCCCAGCCTGAAGTCAGTCGGTCAGAAGTTTAGGAGGCCCTGACTTACAACTGGTGTGTTTGAGGGGTGGCGGTGAAGAGTGGGGCAGTCCTGGGGACTGAACCCACAACCTGTGGGATCTGGTGCTATTTCCGGGTAGACAGTGTGGGAACGACTGAGGACACCCAGCTAGTGTCTGCTGCTTGGTGTGTGGGAAGGAGACCCCCTCATTTTGATCACAGAAGTCTTCTTTTGTGTTGATGATTGTGGTGTGAGGGTACAGAAAAATTGCAGTTCGAGAGAGTTTTTCTCTCCAATAGGTATCTTGTTTGTTGTACACATGAAGAAATCAAGGTTCCGGGATTAAATAACTTGCTTAAGTTTAAGCAGCCCAAAAATAATACAGTCACAATATGAACCCAGCTCTGCCTGATTCCAAACCTGTCTTACGTAATGCTGCATCGTGCCCCATCCCTGATCCCTTTTCTTTTTTCTTTCTTTCTTTTTTTGTTTTGTTTTGTTTTTTTGAGACAGAGTCTCATTCTGTTGCCCAAGCTGGAGTACAGTGGTGAGATCTTGGCTCACTGCAACCTCTGCCCCCCAGGTTCAGGTGATTTTCTTGCCTCGGCCTCTGGAGTAGCTGGGACTACAGGCATGTGCCACCACGCCCAGCTAATTTTTTGTATTTTTAGTAGAGACAGGGTTTCACCATGTCGGCCAGGCTGGTCTTGAACTTCTGATCTCAGGTGATCTGCCCACCTAAGCCTCCCAAAGTGCTAGGATTACAGGCGTGAGCCACTGCATCCAGCCCCTCTGATCCCTTTTCTTTTCCTTTTGGGTGGCTTTCGTCTTGTGCCTGCCACATTCCCTCTTTCTCGAACAGGCCATGGCAAGCCTGATTTCAGTGCCTCTCCTTTGCTGCTTTGGAAGAGTGAGAGTAGCATTTTCTTTCCAGTTTCCTTTCTCAGACCTGTACTATCTTTAAGCCCTGGACATACGGCTTCCATGCTGAGCAAACCTCTCTCACAGTTGTGGCATTATGCTGAGTAGGAATGTAGAAATGGAAGTGGTATCACTTCCTTCCCTCATCTCCAGAGGAATCATTAATATTGCAGAAGAACTTGTCAGTTTGGACACACATGTGGGTCCCCATCCCGCTTTGGATCAGCCTATCTTTCTACCCACCCTTTGGGATGGTTAGTTTCTAAAAGTCCGTTTTGGCATTCAGTCTTCATGCACTTCTTCTGGGTATTCGTTCTGCTTCGCAGGTCCTTGTGCAACACCCTTTGGCCCCATTTGGAAGTTTCTCATGTGTGCTTGCTCGGGAGCAACACCTTATTTCCCATCTAGAGAGAGTGAGCTTGCTGCTGGGTGGAGAACTGAGGGCCTTAAGATTAGGGTGGCTGGGAGGCAGTGACAGACCCAGGTGCAGTCAGCTGTGCACAGGACCCCTCATCCAGGAGGTCTTTGCCCTTTGGCTTCCCAGGATTGGTGGGCTCTGCTCGGGAAGCAGCTTTCGCCATGGTGGGAACTCTGAGGAGGGACCTGGTCGGGGTCCACTTTGGGGATCAGCATTTCCAGTCTTACCCTGGGCTCTACCTTCTAGTGTATCTGCTTCTTTTTGATCTTTATTTATTTATTTATTTATTTATTTTGAGTCAGAGTGTAGCTCTGTTGCCCAGGCTTGAGTGCAATGGCACAGTCTTGGTTCACTGCAACCTCTACCTTCCCAGATTCAGGCAATTCTTGTGCCTCAGCCTCCCAAGTAGCTGGGATTACAGGTGCCTGCCACCATGCCCAGCTAATTTCTGTATTTTTAGTAGAGACAGGGTTTCACCATGTTGGCCAGGCTGGTCTCAAGTGATCTACCCACCTAGGCCTCCCAAAATGCTGGGATTATAGGTGTGAGCTACCATGCCCAGTCTCTTTTGACCTTTGACCAAAGACATCTAGGACTTTGGAGTCACATCTTATGGCCTCTAAAATGTCATTGTTATATGATCAGATAAGCTACAAAGATGTGTGGGATTGAGTGAGAGCAAGAGAGACAGTCACACAAAAATAGACTGTGATAATATAACCAGGCTCGGTGGCTCATGCCTGTAATCCCAGCACTTTGGGAGGCCGAGGTGGGGAGATCACTTGAGGTCAGGAGTTGGAGACCAGCCTGGTTTTGCCAACATGGCAAAACGTTGTCTCTACAAAAAATGCAAAAATTAGCTGGATATGGTGGCATACACCCATAATCCCAGCTATTCAGGAGGCTGGAGTCAGGCTGTAGTTAGGCACTCCAGCCTGGGTAACAGAGTGAGACTCTGTCTCAAAAACAAAGACTGCTAATAAACAAAATGTTGGCTGGGCATGGTGGCTCACGCCCTTAATCTCAGCACTTTGGAAGTCCAGTCCAAGGTGAGAGGATCATTGGAGCCCAGGAGTTTAAGACCAGCCTGGGCAATAAAAAAATTAGCCGGGTGTCGTGGGTGCATGCCTATGGGCTCACGTACTCAGGAGGCTGAGGTGGGAGGATTGCTTGGGCCCAAGAGGTTGAGGCTGCAGTGAGCTGTGAGCATTCCAACCCAGCTAACAGTGAGACCTTATCTCCAAATAAAAAGTAAATAAGTAAACAAACAAAATGTTAATGTTGCTTATCACAAAATGATGGGTTTATGGGTTTTTTTCCCTTTTGGTTTCCAAATTTTCTGTAGCACACATGTGCTGTACTAAAAGAGACCAAAAAGTTTTTTTTGGGGTTTTTTTTTTTTTTTTGAGACCAAGTTTCGTTCTTGTTACCCAGGCTGGAGTGCAATGGCACGATCTCGGCTCACCGCAACCTCCGCCTCCTGGGTTCAGGCAATTCTCCTGCCTCAGCCTCCTGAGTAGCTGGGACTACAGGCACGCGCCACCATGCCCAGCTAATTTTTGTATTTTTAGTAGAGACGGGGTTTCACCATGTTGACCAGGATGGTCTCGAGCTCTTGACCTCGTGATCCATGCGCCTCATCCTCCCAAAGTGCTGGGATTACAGGTGTGAGCCACCGCGCCCAGCTGGTGTGTTTTTTATTTTATTTTTTGAGACTGAGTCTCGCTCTGCCACCCAGGCTGGAGTGCAGTGACAGGATCTCCACCTCCCAGGTTCAAGTTCACTTTAGCCTCCGCCTCCCAGGTTCAAGCTGTTCTCCTGCTTCAGCCTCCTGAGTAGCTAGATTACAGGTGTGCACCACCATGCCTGGCTAATTTTTGTGTTTTTAGTAGAGACTGGATTTCACCATGTTGGCCAGGCCAGTCTCAAACTCCTGGCCTCAAGTGATCTGCCCACCTCAGCCTCTCAGAGTGCTAGGATAACAGGTGTGAGCCACCGAGCCCAGCCTGTTTTTTTTTTTTTTTTTGAGGCAGAGTCTTGCTGTGTCGCCTAAGCTGGAGTGCAGTGGTGCTATCTCTGCTCACTGCAACCTCTGCCTCCCGGGTTCAAGCAGTTCTCTGCCTCAGCCTCCCAGTAGCTGGGATTACAAGTGCCTGCCACCACACTGGCTAATTTTCTTTGTATTTCTAGTAGAGATGGTGTTTCACCATCTTGACCAGACTGGCCTTGGACTCCTGAACTCGTGATCCACCCGCCTTGGCCTCTCAAAGTGTTGGGATTACAGGAGTGAGCCATCGCGCCCGGCCTGAGACACCGTTCTTATCTCACCATCCTTTTTTCTAGTCCTGGAGGTTGCAGTTAGCCGAGATCCCTATATTGTCAATGGAACAGAGAGCTAGTCCCTCTTCTCCCCCAAGCATTCTGCCATCCCCCAAGCAGGACGTCCCGAGGTAGGTGTTGCTCTGTTCGCTCACATTGACTTCTCTTGCAGCGCAATGTCCCTGCTCTTCTCTCGATGCAACTCTATCGTCACAGTCAAGAAAGATAAGAGACACATGGCTGAGGTGAATGCTTCCCCACTCAAGCACTTTGTCACTGCCAAGAAGAAGATCAATGGCATTTTTGAGCAGCTGGGGGCCTACATCCAAGAGAGCGCCACCTTCCTTGAAGGTAAAATGGGCACCTGCTCAGCCAGGCCCACTCTTACCTGTTTAGATATTTAGCTAATGGGATTTGGGGATGGCGAAGTTCAGCTCTGCTCCTAGGGAACTCATGCCCAGATAGCCTCAGAGATGCTCTCTCTGCTCTTGAAAATCATGTGGAATTGGAGTCTGAGGGGATTACGCCAGGAAGACAAGGGAACGGCCATTTAGTAATTAATTTAAGAAGTCCACACATTTCGTTTTGTTCAATCATTAAAGATAGGTGAATCTTATTCAATCCTCAAGGCAAGCAAATTGAGGTTTGAGAGTTATCAGATACCTTGTGAGTAACATGTCAGGGCTTTACCCAGGTGTTTCCAACTCTGGAGCCACGTGTTTTCCTTTGCCTGATTCTGGCTGCCGTTAATACCAGGCACTGTTTGAGTGTCAGTAATGCCTGACCAGGGTGCCCTCTCTCTGATATTTTTAGATTGCTGACAGAACTGTAGGAAACTTGTGTCACCTATGCTATTTCTACTAGTTACTAATTTGAGCTCAACCTCTAGTTCCTTGTCTATCACAAAGAAGGACTGGTTCCCAGGGCCCTGCTCATTTGAGTGTCAACTCCAGCGCTGGCTTCCTCAGGCTCCCTCTTTAGAAGGGCACTTTGGCCCCAGGTCCTGAGATTGTCTGTGGAGACCCAGTAGCTGAGTCTTTTCTGCCCTTGGTTTCCTTACTTGCGAAAGTGGGGCTCAGGTGTGAACAGGGGTTTCAGATTCTAGTCTGCAGAACCCTAGAAGTTCGGTGGTGGTGTTTCAGGGGTTGGCTCCTGGCTCAGAGGGCCACCTTCTTTTCATTCTGCTTTCAGCTAGAGTAGCTTGGCTTCTTGTTGTTTTACACCCCAGGCTGCTACACAAGGCTCCCTTTGAAGAAAGAGACTGTCCGGTTTCATGCCCTCGTCTGTGCCCTGCCTTTTGAGTGGCACTTGATGCAATAGAAGGTGTTTCCTAAATACTTGTTGAACTAAAGAAGTCTGAGTTTTAAAGTAGTATGATTGGTAGTTGGTAGCTGAAATAATCCCAAATCATTGCCTGTTTATCAGTGATCCCAAATTAAGGCTGCTATAGTGTGCCAGCCTTGTGCCTGGTGCTGGGCATGCAGAGATGGGGTAGATCAAGTGACTGCCCTCCGGGATCCCAGAATAACCCTCTTGGAAGCTCTGAGTCACTTGCTCAGATGATGCTGTGGACAAACACATGCTTCATGCAGGTGTTTATGTGATGCATGCTTTGATCTCTCTTTCTGTGAAAATATGAGGCCTCCCCTGTTGTTTAAATGGAAGGGAAAGAGCTGGAGTGATTCTGAGCTGTGTTGGGTCAGGGAGGGAATGGTGGAATGGTTCTTGCCCGGGGACCTTTTCTAATGGGCAACTTGTTGGCCTGCTGGCTGTCACTTTTAAGTGTAGCCACATGCTTGACAGCCAGCTTCCTCCAAGGGACATTCCAAAGGCCATGCCCAGGTGCCCATATAAGGGAGGAATATTGATGCATGTGGGGCAGAGGTGACTGGTGGACAGAGCAGGTGGGGAGACGGGGGTGTTACTGACTTGGTCACTTCCTTTCATGGTGCTGGCTGCAGGGGAAGCTCACTGGGCGGGCCCTGACACACCCTTGTCATGCTTTAGATGCTTTGGGAGTGTTCTCAGGGCTGGGTCCTGTCCGTCTGGTGGTTCACATGAGTGTGCAGAGGGACCAAACACCCTTCTGTGTCCCAGCTGGCCGAAGCACCTGTCTGGTGTGAGTCCTAGACAGGATAGTGGTAGGATCTCACTCATTTGCTCCTGTGTGGAGTAATTTGTTAGTCATCTGCTTTTTAAGGGCACTGGGAAAAAGCAGTGCAGTGATCCAAGTGATCTGCTCACTTAGCAAATATTTGTGCACCTGCTGGTGCTGTGATCGGATAGTGTGGCCCTCATGAGGTAGATGACGCAGACAGGTGAGCTGGACAGTTACCTTATAGTGAGGTGAGAGCTGAGATGGGAGAAGCGTAGGGTGCTGGGGCACACAGAGGAGGGTCTGGGGTCCTGACTCACGTTCAGGGGGTGGACAGAGAAGACTTCCTTGGGGGCAGTGCTGTCTAAGCTAGACTTGAGGGCAAGTGAGAATGAGCCAAGCTGCTCCAAGGCAGTGTAGTGTGTCAGTTCTTCAGAGACTGGGGAAGGGATTTGGGCAGCAGGGAGTGGAGCCAGAGGGCTGAGGAAGCTGCTGAGTTAGGGGATATGGTGAGGGAGACTGTGAGGCAGCGGGTGTCAAGAGGCCAACAGGGCCAGGGCAGGGAGGGTCTCGAGAAGTGACACAGAGTGGTTAAGTGCCTGGATTCAGAGCCAGGCTGCCTAATTCAAATCCTAGCTCTGCCTTTTACTAACTTTGGGGCCATATTAACAAAGAGGACCAAAGGAGAGAACGAATTTGAAAAGTGACTGAAACAGTGCCTGGCATGTAGTAAGAATTTTGTAAATATTTGTTAAGAAAAAATAGACAAGGATGGCAGTTAACATTCAAGTATTCATCTTATACCAGTTGCCATTCATAGCACTTTGTGTTTTAATTCATGTGATCCTCACAATGGTCTGGTGAAATGGGTATTGTCTTATTGCCATTTTGTGCGTAAGGAAACTAAGACCCAGAAAGGTTCTTTTTCTTGAGGCCACAGAGCTAGAAAGTGGTAAGAACCAGCTTCAAAACCAGGCAGTCTTGCTCCTGAGCCATGTTCTTAACCACCACACCGTGGGGCCACTGTAGGGGATTTGGAACTCAGCCTGTTGGCTGTAGGGAGCCAGAGGTGGACTCATTTAGGGTGAGCAAGGCCGGTGCTCTGGCCCTTCCAGACTTGTGACTGTGAAACTCCTCCACCACGTGGTCACCCATTTTGATCCCCACCTCCAGACACCTACAGGAATGCAGAACTGGACCCTGTTACGACAGAAGAACAGGTTCTGGATGTCAAAGGTTACCTGTCCAAAGTGAGAGGCATCAGCGAGGTGCTGGCCCGACGGCACATGAAAGTGGCTTTTTTTGGCCGGTAGGTTGTTGAGGCCCCCACTATTCCTGGCTGGGAGGGAGGGAGGCCCTTTGTGCGAGGTCACAGAACGTTCCAGGGCAGGGACATGCTTCAGAATTCATTGCTTTCCTTTTAATTTATATTTTATTTATTTATTTGATTTTTGAGACAGGGGTCTCACTCTCTCAGCTGGGCTGGAAGCTCATTACAGCCGTGAGTTCCCTGGGTGGGAGAATCACCTGAGCCTCCTGAGTGGCTGGGACTGCAGGTGCATGCCATCAAGCCTGACTAATTTTTTTTTTTTTTTTTTTAATTTTCTCATTGTGCTTAAAAGCACATAATATAAAATTTACCACCTTAGTGGGCTTCCTGAGTCTCACTGGGTGCAGGTAAGGTAATTATAGTTCTGCTCTAGTGATGTGGCTGGGAAACTTCAACTCAGAATGAGAAACATTGTTTAGCACAGGTTGAAAGCTCTGAGACTCAGAGCAGATGAGTCTGCTGAGCTATTTTCAAGAAGCAGAAATGGCTGGGTATAGTGGTTCACACCTGTACTCCCAGCACTAGGAGGCTAAGGCAGGAGGATTGCTTGAGCCCAGGAGTTTGAGACCAGCTTGAGCAACATGGCAAGACCCCCATCTCTACAAAAATTTAAGAAATTTAAAAATTAGCTGGGCGTGGTGGCATGTACCTCTAGTCTAAGCTACCTTGGAGGCTGATGTGGGAGGATCACTTGAGCCCTGTTGGTCGAGGCTACAGTGAGCTGTATTCCTGTAAATAAAACAAGGGGGGAATGTGACATGGTAATTGCCCTATAAACTGCATACAGTGAGCTGTATTCATGCCACACGCCACTGTACTCCAGCTTAGGCAACAGAGCAAGACCCCATATCAAAAAAACAAACAAAACATCAGAGTACATGAAAGGGGTGTGATAGGTAAGAATGAGAAAGTAGGCCGGATACGGTGCCTCACACCTATAATCCCAGCACTGTGGGAGGTCAAGGTGGGTGGATCATTTGAGGTCAGGAGTTCAAGACCAGCCTGGCCAACATGACGAAATTCTGTCTCTACTAAAAATGCAAAAATTAACTGGGCATGGTGGCGTGCGCCTATAGTCCCAGCTACTCAGGAGGCTGAGGCAGGAGAATCACGTGAACCCGGGAGGAAGAGGTTGTTTGCAGTGAGCTGAGATTGCACCACTGCACTTGAGCCTGGATGACAGAGCGAGACTTTGTCTAAAAAAAAAAAAGGCTGGGTGCTGTGGCTCACGCCTGTAATCCTAGCACTTTGGCAGGCCGAGGTGGGTGGATCACCTGAGGTCAGGAGTTCAAGACCAGCCTCACCATCATGGTGAAACCCCATCATGTAAAGCAAAAAAAAAAATTTTTTTTTTTTTTTTTTTTTTTTTAGCCTGGAGTGGTCAGCCGGGACTGACTAGGTGGAGCTTCATGTGTGAGGAGGAGCGTGATGAGAGAAAGCAGTGAGTGAAACGTGCCCTGTGTGGGCAACACTGGGGTCATTTAGACTGAAGAAGACACTCTGGGGGGTGAGTCGGTGGCTTCAGGTAGGCCTAGATTAAACTTTGGCGACAGTCTCTATAAGTGACACTTGCTATAAGTGTGATTGAAGGGGCAGACAGTGCACTGTGGGAGCCTCTTGCAGATTGATCTGAAATGATGAACCAAGGACATGTTGCAGGTTTGGGCCTGGGGTGTTTATTCATTTTAATAAACAGCACCTACTGTTTGTCTCTCAGTGCTGTCTGGGCACTGATGACATTGCAGTGAATAGGGCTTTGGCCCTCCAGGCTGGTATCTGCATTGTGAAAGTGATCCAGGTCAGATAGAGGTGGCTTTGCTGACAGCTGTTACTTCCTCCTAGGACGAGCAATGGGAAGAGCACTGTGATCAATGCCATGCTCTGGGACAAAGTTCTGCCCTCTGGGATTGGTCATACCACCAATTGCTTCCTGCGAGTGGAGGGCACAGATGGCCATGAGGCCTTCCTCCTCACTGAGGGCTCAGAGGAGAAGAGGAGCGCCAAGGTGAGGGTGCCAGGCTGGCTCTCAGCCCTGTGCCTGCTGGTGGGGCAAGTCGTCCATTGTGACATGGCTGACCTCACCTCTAGGGAGAGGGCAGCACTGCCCTGTGGAGGTGAATTGGGAGACCCTATTTTAGACGAGCTTTTTGAAGGATGAGAGAGCTTCTGGGGGCTGGCTGGGGCAGTTTTCAGAAACGTGGACCACCAAGAATGAGAACTCTGCTGTTCCTCGTACAGCTCTGAGTGGCCACTGACCTCTCTTCGCTAATTAAGGAAGACAGTGTGTGCCGTGTTATTCTTGGGATTTTGCCAGAGAGGGATTCCTCCATTTGCTGTGTGTCTCTGACCTATCAGTCAGGGGCTGACACTGAGTTTCCGAGAGGCAGCTGCATTCTTGTTTGGGGCTAGATGCTCAGTTTGCTTCATAAAGAAATCAATCAGTGCAGAACAGATGACTTTAGGATAATATCCAGGAAAGAAGCTTAAAAGAGCAGTGCGTTCTTACTGACAACTCCCAGCTGTTAACTTTTTATATGTGAAAGAAGAAAGGATAGCAGATAGAGGCAGCAGTCCCAGCCACTGTTCTGTGATGCAGCAGCATAGGAATCTCCTGGCTTGGTGGTTCCTCCTCAGCTTGATCTTTCTTTCTTCCGCGTCAGACTGTGAACCAGCTGGCCCACGCCCTCCATCAGGACAAGCAGCTCCATGCCGGCAGCCTGGTGAGTGTGATGTGGCCCAACTCTAAGTGCCCACTTCTGAAGGATGACCTTGTGCTGATGGACAGGTAAGAAGGAGGTACCCTCCTAGGAGGTCCAAACTGGGAGGCACCAGGTTTCCATTTCTGGATAATCCAGGCCAGAGTCCCTGGGCCCCATCCTCGCTCTGCTTAAGTATCGCTGCCTTTCAGATGGGCTCAACCAAATCTTCTGGCCTCTTGCCTTTCCTCTAGAATCTGGTTACTATACCCATTGCATCAGTGCCCTGCAGATGTCCCAGGGATGGCCTGTAAAAGATAGGAGGGGTGCTCAAAAGTTGGGGAGGGGCCGGGCGTGGTGGCTCACGCCTGTAATCCCAGCACTTTGGGAGGCCGAGGCGGGTGGATCACGAGGTCAAGAGATCAAGACCATCCTGGTCAACATGGTGAAACCCCGTCTCTAATAAAAATACAAAACATTAGCTGGGCATGGTGGCGCGTGCCTGTAATCCCAGCTACTCAGGAGGTTGAGGCAGGAGAATTGCCTGAACCCAGGAGTCGGAGGTTGCAGTGAGCCGAGATCGTGCCATTGCACTCCAGCCTGGGTAACAAGAGTGAAACTCTGCCTCAAAAAAAAAAAAAAAAAAGTTGGGGAGGTTCTCAACCTCAGCCCAGTGCCAGCACGTGTACTAGGGGTGGGGAGTTGTGGTGGAGTCAGAGGTGTATTTTATTTCTCTTGAAGAAGCACTTTGCCTTGGCTTTGTGGACAAGTTATAGCTATACCAAGAAGTACAGTATTGTAGTGTTTACCTGGCCTCACATCAAGCCACAACTTCATCTTAATTGTATATTATCTTTAAAGTAGAACTATAAATAATTCTGTTTTTATAAAAGCAATAGATGTATGTGCTTACAAACACTCATTTCCAGGCAATCTGGAAGGATATGAAATGGAAAGTAAAAACTGGTTATGACAGCCAGGCCTGATTTCTCTCCCCTCCCTGGCTTTCTTCTCTGTGGCCTGCCTGCCTCACAAGTCCCCAGTGTGTTCTCAGGAAGAGTAGGGCTCCTGCTCTGCCTGATGATTTGGTTTGCCCCTGTCACTTTTAGCCCTGGTATTGATGTCACCACAGAGCTGGACAGCTGGATTGACAAGTTTTGTCTGGATGCTGATGTGTTTGTGCTGGTGGCCAACTCAGAGTCTACCCTGATGCAGACGGTAACTCCCCCTTGGCCTTCTCCCAAGCTCCCAGCACCCTCTGGGCAGGTAGCTGACGGGGCCTTGGCTGTCAAGCTCCTGCTCCACTGAGGTCTTACCCTTTATCTAGGAAAAACACTTCTTCCACAAAGTGAGCGAGCGTCTCTCCCGGCCAAACATCTTCATCCTGAACAACCGCTGGGATGCATCTGCCTCGGAGCCTGAGTACATGGAGGAGGTTAGCGCCTCTGTTTGGCAGTTTGGGGATTGCCACCCTGAGGGAGCACTGCCTGCCACTGGGGCCACTTCATGCACTCCTGGATCAAGTGACTTCCTGAACTAATTTTATTGCCAAAGAATTCTCCAGATACTCTTCTATGGTATCTTCTGGTAGCCTTCCTCCTCTCCCATCCACTTTGCTGGATGCACCCCATCTTCAAGCCACTCTCCCCTAGGTCTAAAGGATCCCTGCTGCATTAGTGCATCTTTGGGGCCAGTGCTCAGTTTGGTTTTTGAGGAATTAATACGGAACAGGCTCAGCTCTAGGGAGGCCTCTGGGAAAGAGGCTGGAAAGAGGAGTGAAGAACTGGTTCTTACTGGTGACTCAGCTCTTAGCTATTTACTTATTTATTTAGAGACAGGGTTATGAGGCTAGCTGATTTTTGTATTTTTGGTAGAGACAGGGTTTTCCCATGTTGCCCACACTGTTCCTGAACCCCTGGGCTCAAGTGATCCATCCGCCTCAGTCTCCCAAAATGCTGGGATTACAGGCATGAGCCACCACACCCGGCCTCACAACTCTTTATATGTGTGAAATGAAAGACAAAGGGGGTAACAAACTGGGCATGGTGATGTACACCTATAGGCTGAGAGAGGATCCCTTGAGACCAGGAATTTGAAACCACCCTGGGCAATGTAGCAAAACGCCATCTCCAAAAAAACAAGGGCAATAGATAATACAGTAATATGGGATGATAAAATATGCAGCTGCAGTCGCTAGGCTGGAGTTCAAATTCCTTTATTTTTTTTTTTTTTGAGAAGGAGTTTTACTCTTGTTGCCCAGGCTGGAGTGCAACGGTGTGACCTCTGCCTCCTGGGTTCAAGGAATTCTCCTGCCTCAGCCTCCCTAGTAGCTGGGATTACAGGTGCCTGCCACCATGCCTGGCTAATTTTTCTGTTTTTAATAGAGATGGATTTCACCGTGTTGGCCAGGCTGGTCTCGAACTCCTGACCTCAGGTGATCCATCTGCCTCGGCCTCCCAAAGTGCTGGGATTACAGGCGTGATCCATTGTGCCTGGCCTGGGGTCCAAATTCTGACTGACACTAGACAGTGTGGCTTTGGTAGATTCCTTGACCCTTCTGGTAATCCAGTTTCCTCACCAGTGTGATGATATGATAAATAGACTTCTTGAGAGGATGAAATCAGTTAAAAACGCCTGACACGTGATAGGTGTCTACAAGAGGTTATTACATTTTATCGGTAGAACCCTAGGATGTCAGAACCAGGAGAGGTTTTCTAGTGATGCCCACTCCTTTTGTAAACAGTGCCCCAGGAGTGCACAGCTCATCCGAGTATAGTTCCCAGATTTAAGTTTCTTGCCCCAGGGTTCCTTTCCTTCCAAGGCACCAAAGTAAGGCACTATATAGGCTTACCAAGAGGCAGTCTGGGCACATTTAAGCATTTCTGCTTGTATATCATAAAATATCTTTGTCAGGCTCCACGCCAAGTAACTCCCATGCATTGGCCTGGGAAACTTGGTAGCAAGAGAGCAGAATAGTGGGAGACATTGCACTGTGTATGTGTTTGTACCTTTGGCTGTTGAGCCATGTGAATGTATTGCCTCTTCTTTTTCTTCTCACTCTGTAACCCAGGCTAGAGTGCAATGGTGTAGTCTCAGCTCACTGCAACCTCCGCCTCCTGGGTTCAGGCAGTTCTTCCGCCTCAGCCTCCCGAGTAGCTGGGACTGCAGGCGTGTGCCGCCATACCTGGCTAATTTTTGTTTTTAGTAGAGATGGTGTTTCACTATGTTGGCCAGGCTGGTCTCAAACTCCTGATCTCTTGATCCGCCTGCCTCAGCCTCCCAAAGTACTGGGATTACAGGCGTGAACCACAGCACCTGGCCTTATTACTTACTTACTTATTTATTTATTTTTTGAGATGGAGTTGTGTCACCCAGGCTGGAGTGGAATGGCATGATCTTGGCTCACTGCAACCTCTGCCTCCCAGGTTCAAGCGATTCTCCTGCCTCAGCCTCCCAAGTAGCTGGGATTACAGGCATGAGCCACTGTGCCTGGCACCTTTTTTTTTTTTTTGAGATAGAGCCTTGCTCTGTCACCCAGGCTAGATTGCAGTGGCACTATCTCAGCTCACTGCAACCTCTGCTTCCTGGGTTCAAGCGATTCTCCTGTCTCAGCCTCCTGAGTAGCTGGGATTACAGGCGCCTGCCACTGTGCCTGGCTAATTTTTGTATTTTAGTAGAGACGGGGTTTCACCATCTTGGTCAGGCTGATCTCAAACTCCTGACCTCATGAGTCACCGTGCCCGGCCCTGGCACCTATTCTTTTAATAAAAGAGGCAGGTGGGGGCTGTGGGGCCACCTGCACCCACTCTGGACACATTTGTTTGGGCTCCAGGTGCGGCGGCAGCATATGGAGCGTTGTACCAGCTTCCTGGTGGATGAGCTGGGCGTGGTGGATCGATCCCAGGCTGGGGACCGCATCTTCTTTGTGTCTGCCAAGGAGGTGCTTAATGCCAGGATTCAGAAAGCCCAGGGCATGCCTGAAGCAGGTAATGATCAGAACAGATGTCCTCCTTTTCCCTGATGTTTGAGACATTTTGTCTTGTGCTGACTCTATCAGTAGAAAATCCTTCTGAGAAGGGGATGCTGAGAATAGCAGAGTGAGAGGCTCTTGCTCTTCAGCCAGTGGCTTGGTTTCTGGAGATTCTTGTCATTTTCCTCTGCTGCCGTTATTTTTGGACTAATGCAGTACAATTCTCCTAGGGGGCGCTCTTGCAGAAGGCTTTCAAGTGAGGATGTTTGAGTTTCAGAATTTTGAGAGGAGATTTGAGGTGAGTCCTTTGATTCTGGTGTCTGGCCATTATGTGCCTCCCCAGCTCCCACTGGCTATGTCCCTGGCAGTGAAAGCCAGCATCTGCCCTTTGACTGTAGCCCCCGCCTCCCTTGGTGCCTCTGTGTGTTCTAGGAGTGCATCTCCCAGTCGGCAGTGAAGACCAAGTTTGAGCAGCACACTGTCCGGGCCAAGCAGATTGCAGAGGCAGTTCGACTCATCATGGACTCGCTGCACGTGGCGGCTCGGGAGCAGCAGTAAGAGTCCAAGACGCCAGATAGGTGGCGCGTGCTGCTGAAATGAGGGTGCTCTACCCCTGCTCTGGGCAGTTAGGCAGGGCTGAGTCTCTGGGCTCCCATCCAGGACCCTTTCCCTGGCCACCAGACCATGTTAAAGCCACATAGACAGCCTGGTGAGGAGGGCGGCTGGGTGCTTGATCACCCCACCTGGTCTGTGCCGCATGATCCCCTGTGTTGGAGGCCTTGGCCCATGCCCTGCTGAGCTCTGCAGCCATTCTCAGAGCTTGAACACATTATTAAAAACAACATTCCAGCCAGGAGCAGTAGCTCACACCTGTGATCTCAACACTTTGGGCGACTGAGGCAGGAGGACTGCTTGAGGCCAGGAGTTTGAGTCCAGCCCAGATAACATAGTGAGACCACATCTCTACAGAAATTTTAAAAATCAGCTGGGCATCGTGGTGCACACTTATACTTCCAGCTACTTGGGAGGCTGAGTCAGGAGGATTGCCTGAGCCCAGGAGTTCAAGGTTCTAATAAGCTGTGATCACACCACTGCACTCCAGCCTGGGCAACAGAGTGAGACCCTGTCACTAAAGAATAATACGAAAACATCTTGCTTCTGTCACACAGAATTGACTTTCTCAATTGTTCATGTGAAGTTAAAAAAAAAGTTCAGTGCCCTTTTGATTCTTTTACACTTGTCCCAGTGTCACTCTGCTCTGAGGCACCATAATTGTGAATTTACATAGTCCTATCACCCATTCAAACAGCACTTTTTACATAAATGCCGAAGAACGTGTAAGGTTTTTACGTGCTTCAGACGTACAGACGTGGCATCGCACGATCTGTCACGGTACCTGACTTGTCTTTCCACTCAACATTGCTTTTCTCTTTATCCTTGTTAGTACGTGTAATTTGACTTTCTGAGTAGTTAACTGCTATAGTATATTCCATTGTGAATATGCCTCATTTTCCTATGGATGGAATTTTAGATTGTTTTGTTTTGTTTTGTTATTGTAAACCCTGCTACAGTGGACATCTGTTCATGTGTCCCCTTGTGCAGCTTTGTAAGTCTTCCTGGGGCGAATTCCTAGCGGCATAGTGATTCTGTCTTAGGGTACATGCGTTTCAAGTGTTAGTCAGTTTTACTTGATTGCTCTCCACAACAGCTGTACCTGTTCATTGCATGACCAGTGCTGTCCACAGGCTTTCCATTTCCTCAGCTCTCACCAGAACGTCAGGCCTGGCCATTTTTGCCAGGACTTGGTGCCCTTAAAAATCTCATTTCTGTGATTACTAGTGAGGTGAGCTTTTCCCCTATATTAATTGGCAGAATTTGTTTAAACCCCCTTAAAGCGCCCTCCCTGCTCTGTCGCCACCGCCTCTTCCACATGGAAGACTGAAGAGTGCCTACGCAGGGTCCCCCTCCCACCTGGGAAGGGGAAGGCCATGCCCCTGGGCGGATGTGTGCAGCCCTGCCACGCAAGATAGCGGGTGGGGCGGTGTGGGCTTTCTGGCATCCCCTCTTGCTCCTCTGCCTGGTCAGGCAGGAACATGGATTTTTCACCAGTACTCTGCTTTCAGGGTTTACTGTGAGGAAATGCGTGAAGAGCGGCAAGACCGGCTGAAATTTATCGACAAACAGCTGGAACTCTTGGCTCAGGACTATAAACTACGAATTAAGCAGATTACAGAGGAGGTGGAGAGACAGGTGAGCAATGAGGAGGAAGCATTTTGAGGGGACTTGGACTCCGAGTAGAGTCCAGAAGAAAGCAGACATCCTCCTCTTAGGAGCTTCTCAGCCTTCCAGAAGGAAGTTATGGCCCTGCTTCAAGAATAGAGCTGCCTTTTGGGTTCCGCTGTGGGGTTGTGGGATGCTGGGCATGTTCCCCCTCCTCTGGACCTCTACGGATCATGTGGGCGTTTGATCAGGTTTTAATTCCATAGAGGAGCGGAAGAGGCTGCTGGTGTGAGGAAGGATGTGCCCTCTGGTAAGGATCTCCTGGTGCTGCAAGACTGAACCATGGTCTTCCTTGATACTTAACAGTGTGCTTCCTTTTGCTGTAGGTGTCGACGGCAATGGCCGAGGAGATCAGGCGCCTCTCTGTGTTGGTGGATGATTACCAGATGGACTTCCACCCTTCTCCGGTAGTCCTCAAAGTTTATAAGAATGTGAGTCATGGAGCAACAGGTCCTCTTGGCAGGGGCCCCAAAAGTGATTCAGCCCCTGCTGGTGCATGTGGCCTGAAGGGAATTTTGATGGGATGCTTCTCTTAACCTCCCTCTTCTGGTGGCAGGAACTGCACCGCCACATAGAGGAAGGACTGGGCCGAAACATGTCTGACCGCTGCTCCACGGCCATCACCAACTCCCTGCAGACCATGCAGCAGGACATGATAGGTTAGTGTCTAGGGGAACTTGGGACTTGTGGCCCTGGGCTGCCCAGAGATCGGATTTGGAGGCCAATCTAAAGAAATCAGGACTTTCCTTATCTGTCAGCCTGTCATGATGATTCAACTCAATACCTTCAGGTTCTGGGTACATGTTGTGAACTCATTCTTGTTTGTTTTTTGAGACAGAGTCTCACTCTGTAACCCAGGCTGGAGTGCAGTGGCATGATCTTGGCTCACTGTGACCTCTGCCACCTAGGTTCAAGTGATTCTTCTGCCTCAGCCTCCTGAGTAGCTGGGACTACAGGCGTGCACCACTTATACCTGGATAATTTTTTTGTATTTTTAGAAGAGATGGGGTTTCACCTTGTTGGCCATGCTGGACTTGAACTCCTGACTTCAAGTGATCTACCTGCCTCAGCCTCCGAGAGTGCTGAAATTACAAGCATGAGCCACCAAGCCTGGCCTTGTGAACTCATTCTGTACACAGGGCTGGGGAGCCCATCTTGTGCTACCACATGGGTCTATCCTAGGCTGAGAATTGGGCCTGCTCCTTTAAGTTCATGTGAGGCATAAGCATTAGCAGATATGGCATCTTGAGTCCACACTTGAGCTAGGGAGAGCTGGCCTCAAGTGAGGCATGCTCAGTCTCATGGGGCAACTTGCCTGGGGTGTGGCTCCCAGCCAAAGCTGTTCGGCATCCCTGGCAGTAGCTAGTGGAGTCCTGGCCCCAAGGCTTGGCACTGCTGTGGTGCAGGGCTGAGCTGATAACCTTTTCCCTCATTTCTCTACCTGACAGATGGCTTGAAACCCCTCCTTCCCGTGTCTGTGCGGAGTCAGATAGACATGCTGGTTCCGCGCCAGTGCTTCTCCCTCAACTACGACCTGAACTGTGACAAGCTGTGTGCTGACTTTCAGGAAGACATTGAGTTCCATTTCTCTCTCGGATGGACCATGCTGGTGAATAGGTTCCTGGGCCCCAAGAACAGCCGTCGGGCCTTGATGGGCTACAATGACCAGGCAAGCAAAGTTCCTCACCTCAGGGGCATTGTGGGAGGTCAGTGTGTACCCCGCCTCCAGACACAGAACCATTCTAAACGGGGCTCCCTAAGGTCAGCAGCTGTGTGGGGTGCCCCCCCCCATAGTACACCACAATCAGAATGTTTGCTACTGATTGACCTGGATTTGTTCTAAGCGGTAATATTTGTGAGGTGACAGATGTTAGTATTTTTTTCTAATACACATTAAAGTATGTAGCTATTAAAAATAGATGACTTTAAAAATAACCACCTACACATAACTATTTTAAAATTCCAATTTTAAAAACATTCATCTCTAAACCACTTGAGTTGTCACACGTACTGCCCTCTGTACACAACCCATGCTCAGGGAAGCTGCCAGGTAGGCCAGGTTGGCTCCTGCTCACACTGTGCACGTCCCGTGGTGTCACCTGAGGGTTGGCAGGTCCACTGGGAAGCTCCACACCTTTTCCACATGTGATGCTACTTTTCCCCTTTTTGCCTTTTAGAAATGGAAGAGCTACTCTGTATGTCCCTGTTCCCCAGACTAGGGCATCACTGAGAATGCCCTAGTCTGAGGAACAGGGACACACAGAATGTGTGAATGAGAGACTCACCACATCTCCCTCACGCCCCTTGTCTTTCTTTCCTCAGGTTCAGCGTCCCATCCCTCTGACGCCAGCCAACCCCAGCATGCCCCCACTGCCACAGGGCTCACTCACCCAAGAGGAGCTCATGGTTTCCATGGTTACTGGCCTGGCCTCCCTGACATCCAGGACCTCCATGGGCATTCTTGTTGTTGGAGGAGTGGTCAGTGAGCAGTTCTGCTTGGGAAGGTGGGGAGGAGGGCAGGTGGGCAGGGCCTGAGGGCTAGTTCTGGTAATGACCCCTGCATTAGCCACACGCACCACAGTCCGATACATACTTTCTCTTTCAGTGACTTTTCACTGTGATCGCATAGGGAGTGCTTACTCCCTCACTGTTTCCCTCACATCCCTCTGGAGATGGTCCCAGTCTTTCCGGCCTCGGTGGGATCAAAGGAGACACTGAGAGAGGAACTCAGAGTAGAAACATGAAGACTCCTTGGCTGGAGCCCTTTAGATGGCACTGGTAGTGATGGGCCCCAAAGGAGGGTGGATCACAGAGAGGCTGCACTCCAGGGTGACCATGTGTTCTGCAGGTGTGGAAGGCGGTGGGCTGGCGGCTCATCGCCCTCTCTTTTGGGCTCTATGGCCTCCTCTACGTCTATGAGCGTCTGACTTGGACCACTAAGGCCAAAGAGAGGGCTTTCAAGCGCCAGTTTGTGGAGCATGCCAGTGAGAAGCTGCAGCTGGTCATCAGCTACACTGGCTCCAACTGTAGCCACCAAGTCCAACAGTGAGTGGCCCCTCGGACCCCAGCAGGGGACTTCCTTTAGGCAGGGTCAGCCCCATTCCCCTTCCCCATCTCTCTTCAAACTGACCTGGAAGCCACTGGGTCCTGAGCATCATAGACCCTGGGCCTTCAGGGGTGCAGGGCCAGCTTTGAGGCCAGTGATGGGGAGAGGGGTCTCCCAGGGACACCTTGTGTCTTGGGCTGGGACTAGGTAGGCCTCTGGGCCCCTTGAGGAGGAAGAAATGGGAAGGCAAGAGATATTTATAAAATGTAAGAGTTTCAGAGGTTGCTCTGAAGAGCTTGAGCTGTGGATGTAGCTTTGAAGTTTTCTTTTTTTTTTTTTTAAAGACGGGGTTTCACCATGTTGGTCAGGCTGGTCTTGAACTCCCGATCTCATGTGATCCGCCCGCCTCGGCCTCCCAGAGTGCTAGGATTACAGGCGTGAACCACTGCGCCCGGCCTTCTTTTTTTTTTTTAAAGACAGGGTTTCACCATGTTGGTCAGGCTGGTCTTGAACCCCCAACCTCAGGTGTTCCGCCCTCCCTGGCCTTCAAAGTGCTTGGATTACAGGCAGGAGCCACCGCGCCCAGCCAGCTTTGAAGTTTTCAAACCCAGCCTGATTTTCATGCACATCTTGGGTCAGGTGGGAATCTATTGCTCAATCTGGAGTGACTGGCATCTGTCATGCTAGTATTACTCAGTATATATCACGAATATGCTCACTTCCTTTTTTTTATTGTGAGTGGTGGACTCTTTGCTCTAGACATTTTGTACCTAATTTACGTATTTCTCTGACTCTTTGAGATAGATGTTGTCTTACAGGCATCTCTTTTTTCAAAATGAGGAAACTGAGATTTGAAAAATAGTCACATGTCCCCCTGCCACTTGGCTGATAAGCAGCAGAGTCAGGATCTCTTGTGCCCAAACCATGGTGCACTGCTCTGTGCTGTTGATTCTCAGGCCATGGTGATATTGAATGTGTTTGGTTGTTATGATTATTCACAGTCTCAGCAGAGGGTAGGAGATTCTGCCAAACCAGGGCTGGCTCAGAGCAGAGCTGCTGTCAGGGATATAGATGGGCCCAGCGGCTCCCCACTCTGGGTGGGTTAAGCCACCAGTGGCATCTTGCTCCACACACCCTAATTGATCCCTTCTCTTTCCTCGCCAGGGAACTGTCTGGGACCTTTGCTCATCTGTGTCAGCAAGTTGACGTCACCCGGGAGAACCTGGAGCAGGAAATTGCCGCCATGAACAAGAAAATTGAGGTTCTTGATTCACTTCAGAGCAAAGCAAAGCTGCTCAGGTGAGGCTGGGCTGGGTGGCCAGAGGTGAGGGCTTCGGGGTGCAGCCCACGCACACTGGGACTCAGCTGCTGGTCTTGTGTCTTGGGCGTGGACACAAATCTCTTTGGTGGGGGTTTAGCTCATTGGTATTAGATGTGTACCACATACCTGATGGGTGCCAGATGGTGCTGGTGCTGGAGGCTCAACATGACAGTGTCACTGCCCACAAGGCACTTGCAGTTGATGGCAAGTACATACAATGGCATCACAGTACTGCGAGATTGCAGTTCACAGTACCCTGTGCTGAACCGCAGGGCCTGCAGCGCTTTACGTGTGCTGTTTCACTCAGTCTTCCATATCCCTCCATTTCATACATAGAAAAATTGGGGAACACCAGGCGTGATGGCTCACACCTGTAATCCCAGCACTTTGGGAGGTCAAGGCAGGTGGATCACCTGAGGTTAGGAGTTCGAGACCAGCTTGACCAACATGGAGAAACCCCATCTCTACGAAAAATACAAAATTAGCCAGGTGTAGTGGTACATGCCTGTAATCCCAGCCACTCAGGAGGCTGAGGCAGGAGAATTGCTTGAACTTGGGAGGCGGAGGTTGCAGTGAGCTGAGATTGCGCCATTGCACTCCAGCCTGGGCAACAAGAGCAAAACTCTTGTCTCAAAAAAAGAAAAAATTAGGGAACTTGTCTGACATCTCAGAAAATGGCCAGGCTAGGAGGGGAGCCCAGGTGTGCTTGGCTGCAGCAGCCCTTGCATGCTGATTCTCCTTATACCTGCTGCTCTTTGGACCATGAAAAGGGCATAGCCTCCCATTTACCCACAGAGAAGCTGTTTACCTGGCTGGGGACTGGCAGAGCTGGGATTGGAACTCAGATCTCCATGGGGTCTCTGTGGAGCTATCATTAACAGTTTGCTGGAAAGAGCATCAGTTTGAGGAGTCTGGAGTCACAGGTTCTCTCCAGCCACTCATGTTTGGCCCAAGCTCTTAACTCTCCTATTTCTCATTATTTTCATCTGTAAAATGGGAGTAACATTTTGTGACACAACTGCATGACTGAATATAAAAGTGCCCTGTAGAAACCGTCGGCCTGCCCAGAGCATGATAGCATCAGCACAAGGGGACCCTGCAGAAACCCTCGGCCTGCCCAGCCCATGATAACATCAGCACATGGGGACCCTGCACTTCCTGCCCTCGCCCCTGACGTCAGAGCCTGCAGGGTGCAGAGCCAGAGGGGAGCTGCATCAGAGGGTGTCAGCTCTAATCTCACCAGATCAGTGGGCTTTCCTTGCCCTTGACTGCGGATATGGGCCCCTCCACCCCCACCTGGGGACAGCTGCTTCCCAGGGACACACTGCTCGCCCTCTTGGGACTCTCAGGGAGGGGGGATGTGGGAAACTGCTGATTGTCAGCCACAGTGACACGGTTGAACCTGAAAAGGGTCTCCTGTTAGCACCTCAACCCCTTGCTTGACAAGCAGAAACTGAGTTCCTGATAGCTCAGGGACTTGTACATGGTCCTGGGTGAAGCAAACACAGGGCTTGAGAATCAGAAAAGCCTGACTTGTGGCTCCCTGGCTTATTAACCCCTCTGGGCCTTTTTTTTTTCCCCATTTGTGAAATGGGGATAAACATGATTGTTGGAGGGTTACATGAGGGTACGTGGCAAGTGTCCTTAGAATAGTGCCTGATGGATAGTCCTAAAACTGTCGTCAGCTATCATGGTTACAAAAGAACCATTTCTTTGCAGGAATAAAGCTGGTTGGTTGGACAGTGAGCTCAATATGTTCACACATCAGTACCTGCAGCCCAGCAGATAGTGGGCACCTGAGGCGGAGCCTGTGTGGAGGGGGTGTGCTGCCAGCCCTGCCTGCCGTGTGGGCTCCCCCAGAGGCACGTGTGGCGCCTGCCACTGGCCACCGCCAAGAGAATGAAGCACCCAGTCTCGTGCTGTTTTGAGCCCTCCAGCACTAGTTATTTTCCCCCTCCTTTGCCTGCTGTTGCAGGAAGATCTGGCTAATACCCCTAAAGGATGCTTTCAGCAACAACTATGGACAGCATGGTACCAAGGAGTTGAGGCTTTTTCCAGCTTTATCGGGTTCATTCGATTGCTTGATAAGGCCTTAGGATCTCAGCATTGCACAGTGCCTCATGGAAGCCTTCGAGGGTATCAGGCAGACACCCCCACCTTCCTCCAGCCTGTGCACACCTGCCCTCCTTGCAGCCCATCACACCTGCAGGTACAAGGGATGATTGGATTTTCTTCACAGAAGCATCAGAAATAGTTCCAGAGTCTGTCCCAGAGGACTATGGCTTGTGTCTGTCTCATCTGTTGGCTCACTGCTTCCTCCCGTTCACAGCCTCACAGGCACGTCTTGGTGGCGAGGCTCAGTTACCCCTGGACTTAGGCTGACGTGGGCCCTGTACTGGGAGGGGTAGAAAGAGCGCTGCAAGGAAGCTGGAGGAATGGGGGTAGCTCAGAGGAGAGGGCTGTTAGATGTGTGGGGAGCAGGTGGAGCAGATGGTGGTCACTGGGACAAGGAGGGACTTGGCTTCTCTTCTCATCATTGTGTCCCTTGCTTTAGCGTCAGTCCTGGACTTGTGTAGGCCTGTTTTGTGTAGATCTGTTTTGGAAGATGGCTTGGTCCAGGTGGTTGAAGGATGTAGTAGAAGGAAGGATGGTGGAAGGTGGGGACTATGATGGCTGGCTGAGGGGAGTGGACCCCACACAGGACAGCTGGAGAATGGCCTGTCCACTTGGCCTCGTCCTGCGAGGGGCTCATGGGCCTGAGAGCCCCCACCTACTAGGCTTGATTGCATTCCTGTTGTGGCCCTTAAGAGACATGTCTTCACTCCCCTCCCCTACCTTGCCCCAAGTCCCTTAGACTAAATTTCCTATGCCAGTGACTGCAACTGGCCAAGGGACAATGTGGAAAACCCAGCACCCATCCTCCCACCCTCCCTGATCCCCAAAACCTTTGACTGACCCCCTTGTCCTTATGTTGATGTTGAGTTTTGGGATTGTTACTGGTTGAGATGGGAGCAGATGCCTGTCACCAGGGTGTTGACTGTGTGCGAAAAGCAGTCTGGGTGACAAATCCTGTCTGGCACAAGTTGGAGCTTCCTAGAAATAAGCAACACCTCTCCCAAAAAGCAGCCAGCAGGGAAGGGGCCAGCAGCCCAGCCATCACTTGTCTCTGGGGAAGTGAGTTGGTTGGTGGCCACATCACAGGTGATGTCCTGCTCACATACCTGCTGGTACTTAAAGCCCTCAGTCTGCCCTGTTGTGTGGGGTGAAGTGATGGACTCTGCCAGGTGGATGTGCTGTGGGTGGATGTCCCTGGGTGTGTGCCAGGCCTGGATGGACAAGGGTCACTCAGTTTACAGCATGTCAGAAAAAATCAGTGTCACACAATTGCAATGGATTTTGTGCTCTTTTTGGGGAAAAAAAAATTCTTTAGAATAAACATGAGTTTTTTCAGTGTTGCCCCTAGGGAATAAATGAAATTTTGAGTTTCTTCAGTAAGTAAAATTAAATTTATACCACTGAGGAAGAGACTCTTTCTGAAAGAAGTATGGCCAAAAGCACTTTAATGCTGCTAACTTTGTTCTGTTTTTATGTTCATTTGCTGGAGCACAAGACGTGCTGACACAGTGAGTTTTCTCTGATGTATTCAAGGTGATGTATTTGCCTGAGTTACTCCTGTATCATTGCTCATAATATTAGAAACTAAAATAAAACCTAGTTGGAAACCCTTTATGAGCTCTCTGTCTTTTTGGGTTACTGTTCTTGTACACACTCCTCTTTGACATGACCAGCTGTATTCTCAAATGACCTTCACTTCAGGGGAAGTTCCCATTATAATCTGCCTCCTTATTCTTGGAAGGAATTAGATACTTTCAAATGAACAAATGGTGTAACTGATCTTTAAGGATCAGGAAATTGAGACTGATTTCTTAACAGATTTCTCTGTAACTCCAGACCATTTTTCACTAAAAAGTAAATGACTCACTCTTCCATCCTGCTTTGCCTTCTGAGAATTTGGTTGCGACTTTTTTTTTTTTTCTTTTTTTTTTTAAGGGTCCTCAGGAGTAGATACAGGGGTGGCTAGTCAGTTTCCCCATCCCTACAGCTGTTCCCTCAGCTCTGATGCCACCCACTGTCCGCCTTGCTTGCCCGCAGAGGCCACAGCTCAGCTGATAGTAACCTCATCCTTCCAGATTCCCAGGCCACACACTTGGGCATCACCCTTGAGTTTGCTGTCACACGTGCTGCACCTCATCTGTCACATGCTGTCTTCCAAGCCTATTGACCCTGCCCAGTTTCCTCACTTCCATCACAACCATCAGCCCAGATTTAGGTTCCTGCTCCTGCCTTATCCCCACCCATCCTTGCCATCTTGTGACTGTTTCAAGGCAGCAGCCAAAGACTTTCTCATGTAATAAAATAATCATTACCTTTTTTTTTTTTTTTTTTTTGCAATACAAAAAACAAGTAGTTTCTGTCATTAACAAGATGTTATGTACAACTCACTAAGTTGTTCACACCACCATTATCCTGGGTGATGAGCCAGTTTGAAAAAGGGCCTTCTTACCTTATGCAAAGGCTGCTTAGTTATTCCCAGTCAAGGCCAGCTTCATTCCTGCGCTTTTTTATAATTTTTTTGAGACGGAGTCTTGCACGGCTTCCCCAGCTGGAATGCAGTGGCAAGATCTCAGCTCGCTGAAACCGCTGCCTCCTGGGTTCAAGCAATTCTGCCGCAGCCTCCTGAGTAACTGGGATTACAGGTGCCTGCCACCACACCCAGCTAATTTTTTGTATTTTTAGTAGAGACAGGGTTTCACCATAATGGCCAGGCTGCTCTCGAACTCCTGACCTCATGATTCACCCACCTTGGCCTCCCAAAGTGCTGGGATTACAGGCATGAGCCACTGTGCCTGGCCATAGAACAGCCAACATTTTTAAGAATTTAGCATGTATCAGACATTCATATGCATGAACCCTAATCCCAAATCCAATGGTCTATTTTTCCTAATTTCCTCAAATGAGGAAGTTCATTAATTCAGCAAAATATTTGCATGCCTGTTATGTGCTAAGCACAGTTCTAGGCATTGGAGATACAGCAGTGACTAAGGTGAATAAAAATCTGACTCTGGGCCAGGAGCGGTGGTTCACGCCTGTAATCCCAGTACTTTAGGAGGCCGAGGCGGGTGGATCACTTGAGATCAGGAGTTCAAGACCAGGCTGGCCAGCATGTTGGAAACTCATCTCTACTAAAAATACAAAAATTAGCTGGAGTTGGTGGCGTGTACCTGTAATCCCAGCTACTAGGGAGGCTGAGGTGGGAGAATCGCTTAAACCCAGGAGGTGGAGGTTGCAGTGAGCAGAGATCCTGCCACTACACTCCAGCCTGGGCAACAGAGCAAAAATCTTTCTTAAAACAAAAAAACAAACAAAAAAAAAAACCTGCCTCTGGAGCTTATGTGCTCATCAGAGAAGGCAGGCAAGAGGCAGAATTTTTAAATCAGGCTAAAGACACACAGTGGGTCAGAAGAGAAGGGCTATGGAGGAAAATGTGACAGTAGTGTGCTCAGGGCAGGTCTTACTGAGAAGATGGCATTTGAAGAAATACTTAAATGAAGACCATGGGGGATGAAGTCATGGGATGTCTGGGTGGGGTTTTCCAGGCAGAGGGAACAGCATGTGCAAAGGCCCTGAGGTGGGAGCACACCCAATGTCTTCAGGGGACAAAATGAGACTAGTGTGGCCAAGTGCAGTGAGGGAGGTGGAGAGTGGTAGGAGAGAAGCTGTGAAAGAGCTGGCAGCAGCCCTGGCGGCTTGCGGGCCACCATAAGGGCTTTGGTGTTTTCTGTGAGTGAGGGAGGTGTCACTGGAGAGTTTTGAGCAGAGGACTAATGTGAGCTGACTTACATTTTATTTTTGTTTGTTTATTTATTTGAGACAGAGTCTCACTTTGTTGCCCAGGCTGGAGTATAGTGGCACAATCTCGACTCACTGCAACCTCCACCTGCCGGGTTCAAGCAATTCTCCTGCCTTAGCCTTCTGAGTGGCTGGGATTACAGGCGCGTGCCAGCATACCCGGCTACTTTTTGTATTTTTAGTAGAGACGGAGTTTCACCATGTTGGTCAGGCTGGTCTCGAACTCCTGCCCTCGTGATCCGTCCACCTTGGCCTCCGAAAGTGCTGGGATTACAGGCATGAGCCACCACGCCTGGCCTGACTTACATCTCAATAGGGTCCTTGCTGCTGTGTGACAGTAGATTACAGAGAGGAAAAGTAGAAGCAAGGATACCAGTTAGAAGGCAACCAGAACATTCCAAGCAGGACAGGATGGTGCCTTGGCCTGGGGCAGTTGTGATGGAGGTGATGGAAGGTGATCATGTTTTGTTTTCTTGTTTTTCTTTAAAAGACAAATTCTCACTCTGTTGCCCAGGCTGCTGGAGTGCAGTAATACACTCACAGCTCGCTGCAGGCTCGAACTCCTGGGCTCAAGCAATCCTCCCTCCTCAGCCTCCTGAGTAGCTAAGATTACAGGTGCTCACTACTGCACCTGGCTGAAAACATCTTTATTGAGGTATAATTTACATACCATAAAAGTCATTCATTTAAATGTCCAATTCAACCACTTTACTGATGCTGTGCAGCCATCACCACAACCCAATTTTAGAACATTTCTATCACTCCAAAAAGGGTGCTTGTGCCCATTTGCAGTAACCCCCTGTTGTCACCCCCAGAGCCAGGGGACCACTCTGTCTCTATAGATTTGCCTGTTCTAGACATTTTATATAAATGGAATCATATGTTTATCCATGGTGTAGCATTTATTACTACCTTGGTCCTTTAAAATAAAATTTTTCTGATACGGAGTTTTACTCTCGTTGTCCAGGCTGGAGTGCAATGGCACGATCTCGGCTCACTGCAACCTCTGCCTCCCAAGTTCAAACAATTCTCCTGCCTCAGCCTCCCGAGTAGCTGGAATTACAGGCATGTGCCACCATGCCTGGCTAATATTTTTGTGTTTTTACAAGAGACAGGGTTTCACCATGTTGGCCCAGGCTAGTTTTGAACTCCTGACTTCAAGTGATCTGCCCGCCTCAGCCTCCCAAAGTGCTGGGATTACAGGCATGAGCCACTGCGCCCACCTATAGTGAATCTTTAATTTTACACACCATATGTAGTGGTATCTCACTGTGGGTTTGATTTATATTTGCCCAATGAATGGATCCCAAAGCAAGAGAAAACTTAGAAAGGCAGACGGGGATGGAAGCTGTAGCTAGAGGCATTTGTGGGGGATAAGGACTCTGTATGGAGCTTCTGACAAGCCTCAGTAGAAGATTTTTTTTTTTTTTTTGGTAGAGACGAGGTTTCTCCATGTTGGTCACACTGGTCTCAAACTCCTGACCTCAGGTGATTTGCCTGCCTCGGCCTCCCAAAGTGCTGGGATTACAGGTGTGAGCCACCACACCCAGCCCTCAGTAGATTTTTATGATGTTCAACCATCTTTTCATGTGTTTATTTGCCATCTGTATTTCTCCATTGGTGAAATGTCTGTTCAATTCTTTTGCCCATTTAAAAAACTGGGCTGTTTTATGAGTTTTGAGAGCTCTTTATGTCATCTATATACAAATTCTTTGATACATGATTTGCAAATATTTTCTCCAATTTTGTGGTTTGTCTTTTCATTTTTTTTTAAATGGAATGAGTTCCAAATTTTTAATCTGGACAAAGAGAATTTAAACCAAGCATATACTTCCGAAACACATATCCATCAGTGAGTCAGCAAACCTGCGGAAGAGCAACTGGGATTGACTCTGAAGCTGCTGTAATTAATCCTCATCATCTTGTTGCAAAGCTACTACCTGAATTCCTTCGGCTATCCTTTCTGTTAATATTATTTGCAGCAATTACTCTTGGCGACATCAAATGGTCCACCTGTAACATCCATTATTAGCATGCCACCAGCTTCAGTAACAATAAAGCCAGCTCCTGCAATATCTCAGCAGTGAATTCCCATTTCACAAACTGCATCTGCTCCTCCAGTTACCACAAGGCACATATTAATAGCTGCTGTTCCAATACTCCGGATCCCATGAACAGGAATGAAAAAAAAAAAAAAAAAAGCTTTTCCATATTAGAAAGAATGATTTTTTTGGTAGAGATAGGGCTTCTCCATGTTGGCCAGGCTGGTCTTGAACTCCTGACCTCAAGTGATCTGCCAGCCTCGGCCTCCCAAAGTGCTGGGATTACAGGCATGAACCACCACGGCCGTCAGGAAAGAACAATTCTTACAGTCTCTGGTGCTCTGGAAGAGCCCAACTCAGTCACCAAGGGTGATTTGGAAATATCTTCTTGTGAAACCTGTAGTTTTTAACCATTATGAAAGGCACCTTTTCCTTTCCTGGCAGTGTACGACTTATCTTCCACACAAATGTAAACCACTCCAAATTATATATTTTTATTTACAGCAAAGCCAATTGAAACAGCTACAAAAGGAAATCTATATACAAAGTTGTCCCTCCAGGCGTGGTGGCTCATGCCTGTAATCCCAGCACTTTGGGAGGCCTAGGCTGGCAGATCACCTGAGGTCAGGAGTTCAAGACCAGCCTGACCAACATGGTGAAACCCCATCTCTACTAAAAATGCAAAAATTAGCTGGGCATGTTGGTGTGTGCCTGTAATCCCAGCTACTTGGGAGGCTGAGGCAGAATTGCTTGAACCCGGGAGGCGGAGGTTGCAGTGAGCTGAGATTGCGCCTTTGTACTCCAGCCTGGGCAACAAGAGTGAAGCTCCATCTCAAAAAAAAAAAAACAAACAAAAACAAACAGACAAAAAAACAAAGTTAGTTCTCCCATCAGTAGGGTCAATGATCCATGTGGGATTGTCAGTTAAGACATCTTTTTCCCCCGGCTGCCACAGATTCCTCATCAATGAAACTGAGATGGATACTTTTACGGAAAAAATTAGCATTTCTTCAACTTTTTGGTCCATTGCAGTTACCAAATCAACTGGAGAACTTTTAGGTATAACATTCATTTCATTTTTTAGAGCATTACAAATTACCTCTCCAGCTCATTTTGCTAGAGGTATTGCATAATCCATGTATTTCTGCCAAGGATCAGTCATCTTGAGTCAGAGGGCTTCCTGCTAGCTTGGTGCCCAGTGTTTTCACGTTCAGCTCTTCCAGAGGTAGAGGGGCTACCTATCTTTTCATTCTTAACAATGTCTTTAGGCCAGGCACGGTAGCCCACGCCTGTAAACCCAGCACTTTGGGAGGCTGAGGTGGGCAGAACACCTGAGGTCGGGAGTTTGAGACCAGCCTGACCAACCCTGTCTCCACTAAAAATACAAAATTAGCTGAGTGTGATGGCGCATACCTGTAATCCCAGCTACTCGGGAGGCTGAGACAGGAGAATCGCTTGAACCTGGGAGGCCGAGGTTTTGGCGAGCCGAGATTGCACCACTGCACCCTAGCCTGACAACAAATGCAAAACTCTGTCTCAAAACAAACAAACAAACAAAAACAAAAACTATGTATTTCAAAGAACAGAAGTTACTAATTTTGATCAAATCCAATTTATCAATTTTTTCTTTTATGGATGCTTTTGTTGTCACTCCAGAAAATCTTTGCTTGATCCAAGGTCACAAAGATTTTCTCTTAGTCTTTCTTTCTTCTTTTTTTTCTTCCTTTCCTTTCCTTCATTCCTTTCTTTTCTTTCTTTCTCTTTCTTTCTTTTTCTTTCTTTCTTTCTTTTCTTTTTCTTTCTTTCTTTCCTTCCTTTTCTCTCTCTCTCTCTCTCTCCTTCCTTCAAGGTCATGAAGATTTTCTCTTGGTCTTTTTTTTCTCTCTCTTTCTTTCTTCCTTTCTTTCTCTCTCTTTCTTTCTATTTCCCTCCCTCTCTCCCTCTCCTGGGATTACAGGCGCACACCAACATGCCCAGCTAATTTTTGCATTTTTAGTAGAGACGGGGTTTCACCATGTTGGCCAGGTTGGTCTCAAACTCCTGACCTCAGGTGATCCACCTGCCTTGGCCTCCCAAAGTGCTGAAATCACAAGCGTGAGCCACCATGCCCGGTTAATTTTTTGTATTTTTAGTAGAGACGGGGTTTCATTATGTTGGCCAGGCTGGTCTCGAATGCCTGACCTTGTGATCCAACCGCCTCAGCCTCCCAAAGTGCTGGGATTACAGGTGTGAGCCACCGCACACGGCCCAACACTTCTATTCTGTTGCATTGATCATTCGTCTACCTGGACGCCAATACTACACTTTCTTTTTTAAATTAATTAACCAATTAATTGAAACAGGGTCTCTGTCACTCAGGCTGGAGTGCAGTAGTGCAATCTCAGCTCACCGCAGCCTCAGCCTTCTGGGCTCAGGTGATCCTCCCATCTCAGCCTCCTGAGTAGCTGGGACTACAGGCACGTGCCTGGCTCATTTGTTATAGAGACGGGGTTTTGCCATGTTGCCCAGGCTGGATTTCTTTTTTTCTTTTTTGAGACGGAGTCTTGCTCTGTCACCCAGGCTGGAGTGCAGTGGCGCGATCTCGGCTCACTGCAATCTCTGCCTCCTTAGTAGCTGGGTTCCAGCGATTCTCCTGCCTCAGCCTCCCTAGTAGCTGTGATTACAGGCGCCGGCCACCACGCCTGGCCCCAATACTACATTTTCTTGTCTACTGTATAGTCCTTATCTTCTGCACAAAGCGGGCACTCGCTAAAAACCTGAATGAAAGTATGAAACAATGGGTCGCCCGCCGCCTGCCCCACCTGCCCCGCAGCTCCAGATTGCCACCTGCGCCGAGCCCCGGCCTCGGAGCCAGTCTGAATCTGCCGCTGCCGAACGCCGCGTATCTCGGGCCGGTGCCTGACCAATCGGAGGCCGCCCTTCCGGGGCCCGTCCCATTCCGGGAATCGACTTCCGGACCGGCCTCGAAAATTGTCCAATCGGTTGTGTAGTTCCGCCATTGGCCCCGCCCCCACGTTGAAACTGCCGCGTCTGATAGCCGAGTAACGCTCGCTGGGCCTCCGGCCCCGCCCCACACCTGGCCAATCAGGACGCTAGGCGGAGGCCCCGCCCCCCAACCGGCGACTGGAAGCAGCTCCAGCAGCTGCGGCTGCTATGGCGCGGGTGGGGGACTTCTGCGCGGTGAGTGCGGGGCGGCGGGACTGGGGTGGGACGGAAGGGCTCGGCCGGACGCCCCACGTGCATTCCCGCGGGGATCTCCGGGGTCGCAGTGGAAAAGAAGGAGAGGCTGCGTCTGTCTCTGCTGGGGTCCCGCCTCGGCGTCTGCCCGCTTGGCCTCCGTTACTTCTGCAGCCCCGATGTTTCTGGAGTGTCGCTTTCCCGGTGCCTCTGTTCAGCGTTTCCCTTTCCAAAGCGTGACCGGGGCCAGGGGAGGGCAGGCCAGCTGTGCCCTTTGACCCCGTGCGAAAACGGCGACCCTCTGACTACAGGGGTGTGGCCCAGAGCCACTTGGCCAGTTAGGGATGGGGGCTGGGGTCCTCGTCCTGCGGATCAAGCAGTTGGCCCCCCATGACTGCACCGCCGTGCCCCCCAGCCCTGCAGGGTCATATACGTGTGGAGAGGTTCCAGGGTAGTCTGCCTCTCTCTGCTCCAGACCTTGTACTCAATCCTGAGGATCCCTAGAGGTGGGGGACAAGGGCTGCGAGGAGGAGGCGGAAAGGCTTCCCAAGAACCCTGGGCTCATGGACCCTGGCGTCAGATTTTGATTCAGATCTTGCCTCTTGCTAGCTGTGTGACTTGGGGCAAGTTGCTTAACTTCCCTGAACTTTGGTTTCTTCATATGTAAAAAGAAAGTGAAGGAGAAAGGGAAGGCAGGAGAAAGGGGGACGAATCCCTTTTGAAGCCTGATTTGTATTGGATACACCAGTTATAAAGCAATCTTGTCCAAACCACTGCCCAGGAGGCAGAGGTTGCAGTGAGCCAAGAAAAAGGCAACATGCCCTGGCCCCGGCCATTTTGGTAACAATAGACGGTTATTGAATGCATACTATGTACCACTGTAAGCATTGTACTAACTGTTGTTTTTTGTATTGTGTGTGTGTGGACAGTCTTAGCCTGTCACCCAGGCTGGAGTGCAGTAGTATGATCTCTGCTCACTGCAGCTTCCATCTTCCAGGTTCATGGGATTTCTCCTGCCTCAGCCTCCTGAGTAGTTGGGATTACAGGTGCCCATCACCATGCCTAGCTAATTTTTTTTTTAAGATGGGGTCTCATCCTGTTGCCCAGGCTGGAGAGCGGTGGTGCGATCTCAGCTCACTGCAACCTCCACCTCCCGGGTTCAAGCAATACTCCTGCCTCAGGCTCCCAAGTAGCTGGGATTACAGGCATGCGCCACCACACCCAGCTAATTTTTGTATTTTTAGTAGCAACAGGGTCTCACCATGTTGGCAGGCTTGTCTCAAACTCCTGACCTCGAGTGATCCACCTGCCTCGGCCTCCCAGAATGCTGAGATTACAGGCGTGAGCCACTGCGCCCGGCCTGTTATTTGTATATATATATATTTTTAATTTTTTGAGACAGACTGTTGCTCTGTCATCCAGGCTGGAGTGCAGTGATGCCACCATGACTCATTGCAGCCTGGGCCTCCTAAACTAAAGCAATCCTCCTGAGTAGCTGGGACCACAGGCACGTGCCACTGCACCCAGCTAATTAAAAAAAAATTTTTTTTTGTAGAGATGGGGGTCTTACTATGTTGCTCAGGCTTAACATGCTTTCTTTAATTCTAACAACAATTGTATGAGGTAGATATGGTTATTGTCTAGCAGATGAGGAAACTGAAGCACAGAGAGGTTCAATGATTTGCCTGAGGCAGTACAGTTGATGATTGTCGAATGCGGGTGTCTGGCACCACAGGGCACCCTACTGAGCCCTGTGTCCTGCTCTCTTGACTTCAGTTAGAAGAGCTGGGCCTGGAACCCAGCCTTGAGGACATCCTTCGGCCCAAGGGCCAGTGACATCTGCTACGGGAGGCCCAGGATGGTGGAGGCTGAGGACCTGACGCAGCTGCGGCTGCTCAACCTGAAGCTCCTGAGGCAGCTGTGGGCGGGGCAGGATGCTGTACGGCAGTCAGTGGCCAAGGCAGCCTCAGAGGTGCGTGCCCACGTTGGAAACCCCAGAGGAAGGGGCTCCCTGACCCTCAGGCGAGCATCCAGGCTTCCAGGCTCATCTTGTCCAACACACCCATTTTACTGATGATGGGACACTGAGGGCTGGGAGGGAAGAGACTGGCGTGGTCACTGTTGAGGTTGGAGCAGGATGATGATGCAGGCCTTGGTGCCTGGCGCAGGCCCGGGGGATAGGCTCTGGCAGCCGCTTCTGGGTGACCCAGCCCCTCTCTGCAGTCAAACCCAGAATCCAGCAGCAGCTACAACACAGAGACTCCATCGACCCCAGAGACTCCATCGACCCCAAAGACATCCTCAACTTCCTTGAGCACCTCCTGCTCACAGGGCTGGTGCCCTGTGTGGCGCCCACCAGATGCCTGCCGAGGGGATCCCTGTGAAGTGGCCAGATCGAAGGTGGCCTCTCTCCCACCTGCCAAGTGCCAGCATCAGGAGCCCCAGGGCCAACCGAGACCCCACTCAGCACCCTCGCTGAGCATCTCAAGCCTGAAGCACCCAGAGCCCTCAGTGGGGCTGGGTGATCCAGGGCCCCAGGAGGCACAGGCCCTAAGGTCCATCCTGGGTCAACAGAGCAAGCTGTTCGAGGTAATGTGGGAGAGTGGGACATCTGCTGATGGGAGCCTCCCTGGGCCACCTCAGTTTCCCTATCTGAAACATGTGCTTGAGGGCAGCCTCCTTGCAGGGTAAGTGGCTCCTGGAAGGTGCTGTGAGTTGGGTCCAGCTCAGCCTAAATGCTCCGTAAGTGGTAGTTGAGTTTTTCAGACAGCACTTTGGGAAGAGGACAGGCTTTGTTCACAGTCACACATAAAGTGGGGCCAGACATTTCCCTCTGCTCTTGTGCCCTTGGCTGAGCCCTGGGCTCCAAGTCAGGGTATAAGTTAAGACCCAGTCTCTGTCCCTTCAAGTGTGGCTTTCCCTGGGCCAGGCCTCCTGGCTTAGCCCTTGCCCCTCTATGCCTCCCTCCTCAGCCCAGGGTGACTTTCGCTGAGGAGTCTGCAGTGCCTGAGAGGAGCTGGCGCCTCCGGCCGTACCTGGGCTATGACTGGATTGCAGGTAAGGCCTGCTGCTGCCCTGCACACACTTTGCCTGGGAATGGAGGTGGTGGCCTGGGCGCCTCTCTGCTCCTGTCTCAGCCTCCACCTGTGCTGCTTCTTGTTTCTCTGATGGTGCCACCCTCTGGGGAGCACCTTCAGTTTTTGTTTTTCTTTGAGACAGAGTCTCACTCTGTCACCCAGGCTGGAGTGCAGTGGTGCGATCTCGGCTCATGGCAACCTTCACCTCCCAGGTTCAAGTGATTCTCGTGCCTCAGCCACCTGAGTAGCTGGGATTGTAGGCAAGTGCCACCAGTCCTGGCAAATTTTTTGTATTTTTAGTAGAGGCAGGGTTTCGCCGTGTTGGCCAGGCTGGTCTCGAACTACTGAGCTCAAGTAATCCACCTACCTTGGCCTCCCAAAATGCTGGGATTACAGGAGTGAGCCACCACCCCCCACAGCCACCTTCTTTTTTTTTTTTTTTTTAATATTTATTTATTTATTTTAAGATGGAGTTTTGCTCTTGTCACCCAGGCTGGAGTGCAGTGGTGTGATCTCAGCTCACTGCAACCTCCACCTCCCGGGTTGAAGCTATTCTCCTGCCTCAGCCTCCCAAGTAGCTGAGATTACAGATGTGTGCCACCGTGCCCAGCTAATTTTTGTATTTTTGGTAGAGATGGGGTTTCACCATGTTGGCCAGGCTGCTCTTGAACTTCTGACCACAGGTGACCCACCTGCCTTGGCCTTCCAAAGTGCTGGGATTACAGGCGTGAGCCACCATGCCTGGCCTTTTTTTTTTTTTTTTTTTTTTAAGACAAGACAGGCCGGGCACAGTGGCTCAAGCCTGTAATCCTAGCACTTTGGGAGGCTGAGGTGGGTGGATCATGAGGTCAGGAGTTCAAGAACAACCTGACCAACATGGTAAAACTCCATCTCCACTAAAAATAAAAAAATGATCTGGGCATAGTGGCAGGTGCCTGTAGTCCCAGCTATTTGGGAGGCTGAGGCAGGAGAAATCGCTTGAACCTGGGAGGCAGAGGTTGCAGTGAGCCAAGATCGTGTCATTGCACTCCAGTCTGGGTGACAGAGCAAGGCTCTGTTTCAAAAAAAAAAAAGGAGACAAGAACAGTAGTGAGACGGGGGAAAGAATAGAACAGAGAGCTTGGTCTGTCACTGGCTGTGAGCCATCAATTGCGAATAACTCACTACCTTCATACCAGCCTCTGAGCACCTTCTGAGCCATGTCTGCTGTCTCAGCCTCAGGCACAGAGACGGTGCATCTGTTGAGTGAGTGAATGAGTCTGAGCTGTTGTATGTTTGAGCATTTGTTATGTGCCAGGCCTCTGCCCAATTCCATACCAATGCCAGCTCTTTTCATGTTACTGCCCAGCTGTCCCCAACAGCAACCTCAGCTGCCTTCTGGCCGGTTTCCCCCTGGTCTGTGTCCCATCGCTGTCCTTTTCATGTGTGTGTGTGTGTGTGTGTGTGTGTGTGAGAGACAGAGAGAGAGAGAGAGAGAGAGAGAGAAAACACATAACAAACACATAACATAAAATTTACCACTGTAGCATGTTTTAGGTGTACTGTTTAGCCACATCAAGTATATCCACACTGTTGAGCTGTTGTCACCAACATCCACCTCCAGAACTTTTTCATCTTCCCAAAGACTTCTCTCCCCATTAAATAATTACTCCCATTCTCCCACCCTCCAGCCCTAGACCGTCACCGTTCTACTTTCTGTCCCTATGAATTTGACTCTTCTAGTGACCTCATATAAGTGAAATCACAGTATTTGCTCTTTTGTGATTGGCTTATTTTATGTCACATAATGGCCTCAAGGTTTGTTCATGTTGTAGTGTGTGTTGGAATTCCCTTCCCTTTTTTTTTTTTTCTTTTTTTGGTCTGAGACAGAGTCGCACTGTATTGCCCAGGCTGGAGTGCAGTGGTGCAATCTCGGCTCACGGCAACCTCCATCTCCTAGGTTCAAGTGATTTTTGTGCCTCGGCTCCCCGTAGCTGGAATTACAGGTGTGTGCCACCACGCCTGGCTAATTTTTGCATTTTTAGTAGAAATGGGTTTTCGCTATGTTGGCCAGTCTGGTCTCAAACTCCTGTACTCAAATTATCCTCCTGCCTCAGGCTCCCAAAGTGCTGGGATTACAGGTGTGATCTGTTGTACCTGTCCAGAACTCCCTTTTTTTTTTTCTGAGACAGAGTTTGACTCTTGTCGTCCAGTCTACAGTGCAATGTCACGATCTCAGCTCACTACAACCTCTGCCTCCCAGGTTCAAGCGATTCTCCTGCCTCAGCTTCCTGAGTAGCTGGGACTACAGGCACCTGCAGGTACCCGCAATCACACCTGGCTAATTTTTGTATTTTTAGTAGAGTTGGGGTTTCACCATGTTGGCCAGGCTGGTCTTGAACTCCTGACCTCTGGTGGTCTGCCTACCTTGGCTGCCCAAAGTGCTGGAATTACAGGTGTAAGCCACCATGCCTGGCCCAGAATTCCCTTTTTGTTTTTTGTTTTTTTGGGATGGAGTCTCCCTGTGTCGCCCAGGCTGGAGTTTTTTTTTTTTTTTTTTTTTTTTGTCGGGTTTTTTTTTTTTTTTTCCCGGGTGGGGAGTGGTGGGATGTTGGCTCGTTGCAACCACCGCCTTTCCCCGGGTGCAAACCATT
>NW_022436983.1:6238308-6250341 GCF_009761245.1 Sapajus apella
CCTGGGTTCAAGCAATTCTCCTGCCTCAGCCTCCCAAGTAGCTGGGACTACAGGCACTCACCACCATGCCCAGCTAATTTTTGTATTTTTAGTAGAGACGGGGTTTCACCATGTTGACCAGGATGGTCTTGATCTCTTGACCTTGTGATCCACCCGCCTCGGCCTCCCAAAGTGCTGGGATTATAGGCGTGAGCCACCGCATCTGGCCTAATTTTTGTATTTTTAAGTAGAGATGGAGTTTCACCATGTTGGTCAGGCTGGTCTCGAACCCCTGACCTTGTGATCCACCCACCTCAACCTCCCAAAGTGCTGGGATTACAGGCGTGAATTCCCTTCCTTTGTAAGGCTGAGTGATAATCCGTTGTGTGTAGATACCACATGTTGTTTATCTGTTCATCCATGGATGGACACTTGGGTGGTTTCCATCTCTTGGCTGTTGTGAATGATGCTGCCGGGGATTCAGGTGTGCACTATTATTTTTGACATAGGAGCCAGAAGGAATTTTTAAACATGGGATTCAGATCGTGGTCACCCCTGCTCAAACCTTGCCATGGGCTTTTCCCAGCACTTATTGTAAAATCCAGAATCCCTATCTAGACTTACGAGGCATGATCTGGCCTCTGCTGGTCCCATGATGTAACCTCCTGTCTTTCTTTCTTCCAGCCTCGTGGCCTCTTTTTTTTTTTTTTTTTTTTGAGATAGAGTCTTGCTCTGTTGCCCAGACTCAAGTCCAGTGGTGTGATCTCTGCTCACTGCACCTTCTGCTTCCTTCGTTCAAGCGATTCTCTTTCCTCAGCCTCCCAAGTAGCTGGGATTACAGGCGTGCACCACCACGCTTGGCTAATTTTTGTATTTTTAGTAGAGACGGGTTTCACCAGGTTTGCCAGGCTAGTGTTGAACTCCTGACCTCAGGTGATCCACCAGCCTCAACCTCCCAAAGTGCTGGATTAATATGCCTCGGGTATATAAGGCCACAGGCATGGCAGGAGCAGAAAGGAGGCCATGCCAGGCATGGTGGCTCACACCTGTAATCCCAGCACTTTGGGAGGCCAAGATGGGCGAATCACTTGAGGTCAGGAGTTGGAGACCAGACTGGCCATCATGGTGAAACCCTGTCTCTACTAAAAATACAGAAAATAACTGGGTGTGGTGGTGGGCACCTATAATTCCAGCCTACTCAGGAGGCTGAGGCAGGAGAATCATTTTAACCCAGGAAACAGAGGTTGCAGTGAGCAGAGATCACGCCACTGCACTCCAGCCTGGGCAACAAAGCAAGATTCCGTCTCAAAAAGTAAAGACAGGTGCACCGTGGAGTTGCTGGGAGCAAGTGGTGGCAGGGACACAGGCCCTGCCCTTGAGGACTTCTTGAACTCTCAGCTCACTGCCCTCCTTCCTGGTTCTGGGAAAATGGGGGCGCCTGTCCCGATGCCTGCTCTTGGTCCATGTGCTCTGCTCCCCCGCCTTTCCCGAGGTGAGCATCCAGGCTGCCATCTGGGCCCTGGCCCTGCTCTGGTGTGCTCCACCTCTCTGCTCCTGGCTCCTCCAGGGTTTGCTTCCTGTGATCCTCTCTCTCTCTGTCCAGCATCCTCATCCTGCCCCTCCCCACGAACCTGAACATGCAGGAGTATTCTGGGAACTGGCTGTGTCTCATGCTCACTGCACCAGGCACCGCTCCCAGCTGTGCTCCCCGTTCCTCCCGCTGACTCCTCTGCCCTTCACAATAAGCTTGTTAGGTAGGCACCACCATGGCTCCCATTCACAGATGGGAAGGCTGAGGCCCAGTGAGAGAATCTTACCAAAGGCTCACATGCAGTCAGGGTAAAGCCGCAGTCTGTTATTTCTCATCCGATGCCACATTTCTACCTTTAGCCCACATTTGCTTCCAGTGACTGCCTGTTTTCTCAATAACAAAACTCCAGGGTCTCTGGACACCCGCTCTTCCATCTTAAGCCAGCCTGAGGACTTCTTCTCGAAGCTGCAGGAGTTTCGGGAAACCAACAAGGAGGAGTGTATCTGCAGCCACCCTGAGTGAGCAGGGCTGGGCAAGGGTGGGCGAGGGTGAGCGAGGGTGGCAGAGCGGATCCATCCCCCGGCCTGCTCATCCCCTCGCCCTCTCAGACCCCAGTTCCTAGGCCTGCATGAGAGCAGCGGCAGCCGCAGCAGTGTGGAGGAAGACCATGAATGTGAGTGCAGGCCCTCGGGCAGTAGCCCAGCCTCCCGCTGCCCTGGCCTCCCCTGCCCCAGAGCAGGGGAGTTGGTTTGGGGCCTGGGGAGGCCCCTGAGGTGTTGAGACTCAGGGAAGGAGGCCTCTGGTCTGGACAGGTTGGCCAAGCCCTGGTAGGGGTGGGGTGAGCTAAGGCCTGGGCTCCAAATTAGGGGCTGCCCTGTGCGGCCCCATCCCACCCTCCCCAGCAGCCCCCGAGCTGGCAAGACTCCATCCTAGCTCCTGAGAGCCCCGGGAGGATGTCCCTTCCCTCCCCTTAGGGCATGGCCCCAGGCTCTGGGAGGAAAGGGGTTAGGAGGAAATGGCCTGACTTGCTTCCCAGAGGGATTGGCCCCTGTGTGGTTGGTGGCTGCTGGGGGCAGCACGGGGCCTGGGGACCTGGGTTCCTGACTCGGGGAGCTGCGGCTTCTCATGGGCCTCACAGGTGTGTACTGTTACCGTGTCAACCGGCGCCTGTTCCCGGTGCCTGTGGATCCCGGCACCCCCTGCCGCCTCTGCAGGATACCTCGGGACCAGCGGGACTCTGGGACCCTGGCGCAGCCGGCGCAAGTCAGGTGAGTGGCCAGAGCATTAGGAAACCTGGAGGGCAGAGCCTGAACCACTGGTTTTGAGAGGAGTAAAGATGGGCCTGGGTGTGACCTCCCAACCACCGGTAGGCTCCTCAGGGGTCCCCCACTGCACCCCCATGCAGGGTAAGCATCCCCATGTCGATCCTGGACCCCCCGCACCGGTACCGCATCCACCGGCGGAAGAGCTTTGATGCCTCGGACACACTGGCCCTGCCCCGGGTGAGCAGCCACGTGGGGCTGGATGGCAATGAGGGCAGGGCTGGTCCAGACTGGCCCAGGTCCCCAGGGAGGGTCACAGAGCAAGGCTGGGCTCAGCAAGGGTGAGCAGCCAAGTTTCTGCATCACAGGCTGGGCCTCTTCCATCACTCACACCTGTTCCCTGAGGGAGGTAGGACACCCACTCCATGTACCCGGGGCTTCCAGGGTGATCTGGCTGCAGGCTGGCATGACATGAATGGGCCTGTTTATTGGGCTCTTGTGTGCTGCAGGCACAGTTCTTAGGGGGCTTATCTCATGGAGCCCCCACAGCAGCCAGGAGTGCAGGCACTGCCTGCCTTACCCCCACCCTTGCAGGTGGGGAGACCAAAGCAGAGGGGGAGGTGCCTTGGTGGAAGAGGTAGGATTCGAACCTAGGTCTCTGTGCTTCTGTAGTGCCTCCTGTACAGATGTTTTTTTCTAGGCCGGGCGAGGTGGCTCATACCCAGCACTTTGGGAGGCTGAGGCAGGTAGATCACTGGAGGTCAGGAGTTCAAGACCAGCCTGGCCAACATGGTGAAATCCTGTCTAATAAAAATACAAAAATTAGCCAGGTGTAGTGGTGCATGCCTGTAGTCCCAGCTACTTGGGAGGCTAAGGTGGGAGGATCAACTCTCCTCCACCCCACTCCTAAATTGAGGTTGGGACAGCCAGGGTCAGAGAAGAAGGATGCAGAGGAAAGTCAGTTTGCTGGTCCCTAAGATGGACGTAACTGCACCATCCTCAGAGATGCTGGCTGCAAGGTGGGGCTGTTGAGTGAAGTAATCCATTTGGGCGCTTAGAGGAAAGCCCACAGCAGGAAGCGCCCTGTGAATGTCACTGTCACTGTCCTGTCCTCCCATTTCAGCTCTCGGGGCTCCAGGGATGGCTGGATCCGCAGGGATAAGAAAGGGGAGGACTGGGCCAGGTACAGTGGCTCACGCCTGTAATCCCACCACTTTGGGAGGCTGAGGCGGGAAGATCACAAGGTCAGGAGATCGAGACCATCCTGGCTAACATAGTGAAACCCTGTCTTTACTAAAAATACAAAAATATTATCTGGCCTTGGTGGCATGTGCCTGTAGTCCCAGCTATTTGGGAGGCTGAGGTAGGAGAATCGCTTGAACCAGGGAGGCAGAGGTTGCAGTGAGCCAAGATCATATCACCACACTCCAGCCTGGGCGACAGAGTGAGACTTGTCTCAAAAAAAAAAAAAAAAGTTGGCGGGGGGAGGCATGGGGTAATCTTGTGGACAGACACAGGCCCTGATGTGGTGAGCCCTCCTTCCTAATGGGAGGGCACAGTCCCTCCTTGATGGGGGTGTGTCCAGTCGGGATGGGGGTGGGGGGAGCCTGCCCCAGGCCAGGCACCTTTAACCCCTTGCTTTCCACAGCACTGCCTGCTGGGCTGGGACATTCTCCCTCCAAAGTCCGAGAAAAGCTCAGCCCCCAAGAACCTGGACCTCTGGTCGTCTGTCTCCACTGAGGCCCAGCACCAGAAGCTGTCAGGCACCAGCCCTTTTCGCCTGGTATGATCCAGATCGCATCCTAGCCTGGGGTACCCCCCAGAGGGACAGAGACCTTGGAGCAGGCCTGGGGACTGCAGAGCCCCTTGGTGGGTAAGGTTGGGGTGGGAGGATGGAACCTGGGATTGTTTCTCTGCAGGGGCCCAGCCCCTCAGCCCTGACTCTGGCCATCCCTTGGAACTCCTCTACTCCCTGTTGCCTGCCCTGCTCCACCCAGGAAGGCCACCCTGACTGCAAGATCCAGGAGGGAATGGGGCTGGAACTGGGGATGGCCTGTCCCTTTCAAGTGGCCCCCTGAGACTTCCCCATCCCCCATCCAGGCCTTGCCAATGCAGGTGCCGCCCCCCCCACCCCGATCTGGTCAGTGGTCCAGGTCTCTCGGCCCCACGCCCCATGGCAGAAGCCCTAAGGACTGACCCCTGGAGGAGGACAGCATTCCCACCATCTCCAGCCTGTCCCCTGTGGGAGACATACCCAGGAGATGGAAGCTCCTGTCCACCAGCTCAGACCCCGCTGTCCTAGGTTGGGCTGGTCGGTTGGCTCAGGCTTGTCTGCTGCCTGGGGTCCAGAGAGGGAGGACCCTGAGGTGGAGGGTGAGGGAATTTTGTAGAAGTTTGTAAATAAAGCTCAGTGCTCTGCAGCTCAAGTCCTCCGTGTGCTGGATCTGTCCTGCTAACGCCCTTGGGTCCCAGAAGGCACTCTGGCCTCTCAGCCTGCCCTCCTGGCACTTGTGGGAGGAAGAAATTTTGACCACTGGGGCTGGGCAGTGTGCGTCTGTCACCATAAAGGTGGCTCCTTCTGCAGATCCCCAGCTCTGGGTAATGGCCTCCACCAGATGGTCCCCAAGACAGGCTCAAGGTTACTAAAAAGTCATTTCAGCGAGGGCCTCCGCTGAAGCTGTGGGTCATGTTCAGTGACTGAGCTCTCCTTCCTGGTCCCAGAACCGGGATCCACTGATAGAGGGGCTCTCTAGAAGTCCCTGAGGTCGTGTGGCTCCTCCACTCCCATCTCTAGTTCAGCCCTGGGAGCCATGGGGCATTCAGGGGCATTCAGAATCCCAGCAGGGACAGATGAGGAAACTGAGGGCTGGACAGTGATTCGGAGGCAAGGTCAGCAGACAGCCCAGATGTCCAGTCCAGGATGAGTAGGCAGTGCCCTGTCTTTCACTGACCTCTTGTATGTGCTGGTTGCATAATATGAAATTCCTGTTTTTATAAATGGAAAAATGTGGAAATGAGGCATGAGCTTTCTCTAAGGTTTCTCGGCTTAGAGATGGAACTGGGCTATGCTGCCCTGGGGCTTTTTCCTAGAGTTTATGAAGCTATAAAAACCTTTCCCTCTCTCTGGAGAAACAAAGTCTCTAGGAGTCCCTACTTTCAGTTCTTTTGGGTGTATACCCAGCAGTGGAATTGCAGGATCAGAAGGTAATTTTATGGTATTTTATGTTTGAGACAGGATCTCACTTTGTCACCCAGGCTGGAGTGCAGTGGCACCATCTTGGCTCAGTGCAGTGGCACCATCTTGGCTCACTGCAGCCTTGACCTCTTAAGCTCATGTGATTCTCTTGCCTCAGCCCCCCAGATAGCTGGGACTAGAGGTACGTGCCTCCATGCCTGGCTAATTTTTTTTGTATTTTTTGTGTAGAAGGGGTTTCACTGTGTTGCCCAGGCTGGTGTGGAACTCCTGAGCTCAAGCAATCCACCCGTCTTAGCCTCCTAAAGTGCTGGGATGACAGGTGTGACCTACCACCCCGGCCAATAATTCTATTTTTAATTTCTTGAGGAGTTGCTATATTGTTTTACTTTCCTACCAGGGATGCACGGGGGTTCCAGTTTTTCCTCATCCTCAACAACATTTGCGATTTTCTGGGTTTTCCATAGTAGCCATCCTTTTTTTTTTTTTTTTTTTAAAGGACGGGGTTTCACCATGTTGGTCAGGCTGGTCTTGAACTCCCGACCTCAGGTGATCCACCCACCTTGGCCTCCAAAGTGCTTGGATTACAGGCGTGAGCCCCCATGCCCAGCCATAGTAGCTATCCTAATGGATGTGAAGTGTATCTCATTGTGTTTTTTATTTACATTTTCCTAAGGATTAGTGAAGTCGAGTGTCTTTTTTTTTTTTTTTTAGAGACAAAATTTTGCTCTTGTTGCACAGGCTGGAAACAATGGCACGATCTCGGCTCACTGCAACCGCTACCTCTGGGTTCAAGCGATTCTCCTGCCTCAGCCTCCCGAGTAGCTGAGATTACAGGCATGCATCACCATGCCCAGCTAATTTTGTATATTTTAGTAGAGATGGGGTTTCTCCATGTTGGTCAGGCTGGTCATGAACTCCCAATTTCAGGGGATCCTCCCACCTTGGCATACGAAAGTGCTGGGATTACAGGTGTGAGCCACCATGACCTGCCTAAGTAGAGCATCTTATTATTTATTTATTTATTTATTTTTAATTTTTTATTATTACTTTTTTTTGAGACAGAGTTTTGCTCTTGTTGCCCAGGCTGGAGTACAATGGCTTGATGTCAGCCCACCGCAACCTCTGCCTTCTAGGTTCAAGTAATTCTCCTGCCTCAGCCTCCCAAGTAGCTGAGATCACAGGCATGTGCCACCATGCCCAGCTAACTTTTTGTATTTTTAGTAGAGATGGGGTTTCTCCATGTTGGTCAGGCTGGTCTCGAACTGACCTCATGATCCACCCACCTTGGCCTCCCAGAGTGCTGGGATTACAGGCATGAGCCACTGCGCCCAGCCTAATTATTTTTAAAAATTATACTTTAAGTTCTGGGGTACATGTGCAGAATGTGCAGGTTCGTTACACAGATATACATGTGCTGTGGTGGCTTGCTGCATCCATCACCCTGTCATCTACATTAGGTATTTCTCCTAATGCTATTCCTCCCCTATCCCCCCACCCCCTGCTATCCCTCCCCTAGCCCCCCGGCCCCCGACAGGCTCTGGTGTGTGATGTTCCCCTCCCTGTGTCTGATGTCCCCCTCCCTGTGTCTGATGTTCCCCTCCCTGTGTCCGTGTGTTTTTTAATGTGCTTATTGGTTATTCGTTATATTTTTAAAAATTATTAATAGTCTTTTATTAAACTTTTAAGTTCAGTAGTACATCTTTATTTATTTTTAATAGAGACAGGGTCTTGCTATGTTGTCCAGGCTTCGGGCTGTTCCCACCTGAGCCTCCCAAAACGTTGGGATTACAGGCGCAAGCCACTGTACCTGGCCTGTTTGTGTACCTTCTGTGGAGAAGTCAAGTTCTCTGTCCCATATTTTAGTTGGTTCTGCTTTGTTGTTGTTCCATGTATAATTTTAAGTCAGAGAACCTGTAGGAGTCAGTGGTTTCTTTAGAAATTCTTTAGCCAGAGGGAGAAGAAAATCCAGAAGCCTATTCTGTCAAACAAAAGTTACAAACTTAGACCGGGTTCGGTGGCTCACATCTGTAATCCCAGCACTTTGGGAGGCTGAGGCGGAGGATCACTTGAGGTCAGGAGTTCTTGACCAGCCTGGCCAACATGGCAAAACCTTGTCTCTACTAAAAATACAAAAAGCTGGGCATGGTGATGCCTGCCTGTAATCCCAGCTACTCAGGAGGCTGAGGCAGGAGAATGGCTTGAACCCGGGAGGCGGGGGTTGCAGCGAGCTGGGATTGTGCCACTGCCCTCTGGTCTGGGCAACAGAGCGAGACTCCATCACAAAAAAAAAAAAAAATTAAAAAAAGTTAGGTGCTCTGGCTCACACCTGTAATCTCAGCACTTTGGGAGGCTGGGGTGGGTGGATCATTTGAGGTCAGGAGTTTGAGACCAGCCTGACCAACATGGAGAAACTCTGTCTCTACTAAAAATACAAAATTAGCCAGGTGTGGTGGTGCATGCCTGTAATCCCAGCTACTTGGGAGGCTGAGGCAGGAGCATCACTGGAACCCAGGAGGTGGAGATTGCAGCAAGCTGAGATCGCACCATTGCACTGCAGCCTGGGTGACAAGAGTGAAACTGTTTAAAAAAAAAAAATAATTATTATTTTAAAAAAGCTTTTCTTAGAGCTCAATAATAAAAAGACAACTCAATTATAATATGGGAAAGGATCTGAAAAGAAAATATACAAACAGACAATAAGCATATGAAAATATGCTCAACATCATTAGACATGAGAGAAATACAAAACCACAATGAAGGACCACTTCATACCCACTTGGATGGCTATAATGGGTAAAAACAAAACAAAACAGATAATAACAGTGTTGGTGAAGATGTGGAGAAACTGCAATCCTCATACACCAGGAATGAAAGTATTAACATGGTGCAGCTGGTTTAAAAAACAGTCTGGCAATTTCTCAAAATTAAACACAGACATAATATATGATCCAATAATTTCACTCCTAGGTATACACTCAAGAGAAATAAAAGCATATGGCCACACAAAAACTTATACACAAATGTTCATAGCAGCATTATTCATATTAGCCCAAAAATGGAAATAACTAAAATATTCATCAACAGAGAAGTGAATAAATAAAATGTTGTGTATTCATATAATAGTATTTGACAATAAAAAGGAATGAATGAACCTTGAAAACATAATGTTAACTGAAAAAAGCCAGTTTCCAAAGAATAGATGGTATGATTTTCTTGATATGAATTATCCAGAATAGGTAAATCCATAGAGACACAAAATACATTAGTAGTGCCAGGGGCTGGAGGGAAGAGCAAATGGGATTTCTTTTTTGGGTAGTTAAAGATGTTCTAGATAGATAATGGTGATAGTGGCATAGCTGAATATACTAAAACCACTGAATTTTATCATTTAAAAGGGTAAATTGTATGATATGTAAATTATAGTTCAATAAAGCAGTTCAAAATGGAAAAGAAACCAATGTTATCTATAACCTTCCTACCTTCCTGCTAAATCAGACACTTTAGTTTGAATCTATAGTAATTTTTTCCTGCCTCTCTACCCTCCAACCTCCTGTTTTATAAAATCAGAATTTCAGCTTCAAATTATTATTACTATTTTAAAATGTTTTATCCTCCTAAATGGCACTCCTTTCTCTCTACCCATGAATTGAACTTTTTGTTTCCATCTCCAAAATGCATCTCTTTTCTCAGGTCTCAGTTTGAAGGGCCCTGTATACAGTAAGTTCTCACTTAATGTAATAGGTTCTTAGAAACTGCAACTTCAAGAGAAACTACATGTAATGAAACCAATTTTACCACTGGCTAATTGATATAAACAAGAGTTAAGTTCCTACAACATATTTCTGGTCAAGAAAACATCACTAAACTTCTAAGTAAAGACCCAAAACACTGCTATTAAACACTGCAATAAATGTGAGCTATACACATACATTTAAGAAAGATTAATAAAATTAATTATTTGCCCAACTCTTGGTGAATCAGTGAGTAAGGGCGATCATAGTGATGGTGGGATAAATCAAGAAATGAATGCTTGCCATGTTGTTAAGAAACACCTATCGTTACATAGTCCAAAACTCAACCATCACAAATATGGCAGCTCTCTGAGAACTTTCCTACAGCACTGCTTACTTTTTTGTCATGTCAGAGTCTTGTCTACTTTACACATTTTTATTTTACAATAGTTTGTATTCATCCCTCCAATTGTTCATTTTCTAACCTGCTTATTCCAGTTCAGGGTTGTGGTTGGCCAGAGTCCATTCTGGCAGCTCAGGGCTCAAGGCAGGAGCCCACTCCGGACAGGACGCCTTTCCCATCGTAGAGCAGAACATTGACATTCACACCCACACAAACTCCAACTGGGACCATGCAGACACACCAATGAACTTCAAGTGCACAGCTTTGGGATGTGGGAAGAAACCAGAATACCTGGAGAAAACCCACAAAGACACGGAGAGAGCATGCAAACTCCACACAGCAGTGGCCCCAGCAGGGAATCAATTTTTTTCTAATCAATGTTATAATGAACATTATTTGAGGACCTGCTGTTTGTCATTTCCTAGGTTTGGAATCCTCCCCCAGTTGGCTAGGTTTTACTTCTTTTCACCTTTTTAGGAAAGTCCTCCCTGACTCCCTCTCCTCCAGGCCAGAGGTGGTGTACCCTCTTTGTGTTCCCCTGTACCCCGGGCTCACTCCTACATAATATCCGTTTCTCATTTGTCTCTCACACTAAACGTAAGATTACTGAAGGCAGGTACTTTATCCTTTAGTTATAAGCACCTTGCCCTGTGCCTAGGTGCTTAATAGACTGAGAAAGTCTGTCTATACCTCATGATAACCTACTAACTTTGACAGTAACGTATTTTGCCTCTCAGATAGAATTTGTGTGCGGGGGCGGGGGGGCGGTGTATGGGCACCGGACACCACTGTGGTTCACTTTTATGAACCAGTAGAACACATTTTGAGATATTTCCAGGATTTGCCATCATCCCGAATGAAGCTCTTGGATTTAGGATTAGGTATTGACGCAAATGTAAAACTTGAATCCAAGAGTCTAGCATTTTCTGAGTTAGTAGTTAGTTCTGATTATCAAAATCTTTTGTGTTTTATAAAAGAAGGCACTTGAAAATAACATATGAGACATATTCTATAAAGTTCCACTAGGATTTTAAAATCTAGTTTAAGTTTTTGTATTTTTTATATTTAAAATTAAAAAAATTAAATACCCTTTTTTCATTTTCTCATTTGATAAATAAACTTTTCTCTTCAGAATTGTATATATGGTAGGCTTCTGCCCCAGTGTGGCCATCTGTGTGCTGAGTACTTCGGAATTCTGTAAAAACAAAATATAATTTCATTTTTTACTCTTTTCATAGCTATTCTGATATTACAGCATGTATATTGAATTTGTTATTTTAGTTAAGACATCGTTTACATTTGTAAATTTACCACATGCTCAAGATTCAGCTTTGTTCTTTCTACCTTATAGCTTCCTTCCCATGCGAATTTTGTGAATTATAAATAAGTCATAATACAGTTTCCAACTCATCAAAAACTCTACACATAATCAGAATCCTGAATGAACTGAAACTATGGGGATGATTAAATAAATAATGCTAGTTTTAATCTCAATGAAATACATAGTAGAGTTTCTAAAACTAATCTGTTAGAATTCTTACTACATGAGTTTACCTTCAAAATGACATACTCTTTCAAGGCAGGTTTCAAATGATATCTGGGGGACTTTTAAGAAAAATGCTCTTAGGAATCAGATGGATCTGAAAAGCTCCCCTATGAAATTTCTAGAATTAAAAAACCAGATGATGAGGGCTAGTCTAGAATTCCATAGCTTCTTTCTGTCCTAATCCTCTAATACTGACTTTGTTTAATTTTCTAAAAACATGGCATCCATCCACAAAGGAACCTTAAAGGTTGTTATCATGAGTGTCAGAAGGGGCAGCTATGGGGACTATGGAATTATCTGATAGTAGAACCTATTTTGAGAAGTAGGAATAATGGTCAGGGAAGGCCTTTATGAAGAATATTCATTTGATAATTTTTTTTTTTTT
>NW_022436983.1:6250741-6251124 GCF_009761245.1 Sapajus apella
GACAAGAGCGAAACATCGTCTCAAAAAAAACAAAAATAAAAATTATAAAGTTACAAAATTTAGGTCAGGTGCTGTGGCTCACATCTGTAATCCCAGTATTTTGGGAGGCCAAGGCAAACATGGTGAAACCCCATCTTCTCTAAAGATACAAAAATTAGCCAGACGTGGTGGTACATGCCTGTAATCCCAGCTACTTGGGAGGCTGAGGCATGAGACTCACTGGAACCCAGGAGGGCGGACGTTGCAGTGAGCCGAGTTAGTGCCACTGCACTGAAGCCTGGGGGACAGAGCAAGACTCTGTCTCAAAAAAAAAAAGTTACAAAATCTACAAAGCTAAGATCAGCTTGTAGGTTCAGCCGTGTGTAACAGAAGTCCAAAACAGC
>NW_022436983.1:6251224-6260912 GCF_009761245.1 Sapajus apella
GAGAAATACTTCTTTCCCATCATCCAGGCTGGAACGCTGCCACGGGGCCTGTAATGCATTAGGGTGAGTGGTTTCTTTGGAAAAACAGTTCTTTTTTTTTTTTTTCCCATTTATTTATTTTATTGCATTTTAGGTTTTGGTGGAAAAACAGTTCTTTTGAAACTTTAGAAGACTTCCCACTTGTTTCCAGTCAGTTCCATGCACAAGAATCACAGCCCAAAGTCTCCAGATGCTGCACTGAATGAAAACTGTGATGCCATAGCTTGAATGACCCTCATTGTGTGGCACCAAATAACTCCCATCTTCCCATGAACTGACTTCTGTGCTCTGCCCACCCCGGGCTGTTTCTTCAGAAGGCAGCCTCGTTGGGGCCATCCGGAGCAATTGGCGGGGTTAGGAAGACCACAGCCTGAACCAATGAGGTTCGGGTCTGGCTGCCTGAGAACTCTTTTTCTTTTTAATTTTTGAGACAGAGTGTGTTGCTCAGTCTACAGTGCAGTGGTGCAATCTTGGCTCACTGTAACGTCCGCCTCATGGGTTCAAGTGATTCTCATGCTTCAGCCTCCCAAGTAGCTGGGAATACAGGCACCTGCCACTAATGCCTGTCTAATTTTTGTAGTTTAAACAGAGAAGGGGTTTCGCCATGTTGGCCAGGCTGCTCTCTAACTCCTGGCCTCAAGTGATCCACCTTCCTTGACTTCCCAAAGTGCTGGGATTGCAGGCGTGAGCCGCTGCCCCTGGTCTCCTGAGAACTGCAGGGACGTGCTTGAGAAAGCCATGGGCCTGGGGCTGCCTCTCCAGTCGCTTCTTAGGACTAATTCAGCATAGGATACAGGCTTATTCAAGTTGAAGGGGCCCTAAGAATTATGAAGAATTCTGAAGAATTACCCAAGAATTCCCAAGAAGTCCTAGGCAGGAATGTTGAGATTCACACGAGGTGGCTGGCAAAATATTAAAGAAATATTAGGGAAAGTTATAGATTAGTCTCAAACCTTTTGAAAGGCCAAAAGGTTTCACTGGGACAGGCCAAAGGCCTCAGGTCCACGTTAGGTAAAAGATAGGGACGATAGGGGCTTTCCCAGTCTAAGTCTGTTTACCCCACATCCCTTTGTCTCTAACTGTTTAGTCATGTAAACTTTGTGCTGGATGGTCCTCTCAAGGGGAGATCAAAGGGGAATTACCCATTAGTAGTGTTTACTCTGGACCGGGAGCCTAAAGCTTTCATCAATTGTAAAACAATTCTTTTAACCATGTTAATTATCCACAGGTGTGTTAATTTAGAGCCTCTGTTATGAATAAATGTGTGGATGGACAGGGCGTTTTGGTCAACTGGTTACATTTTGCCCTCTGAAAGCAGCCAAGGACCATCCCTAGCCCACTTGAATCACTGTAATGGTGTGAGAGTGCATTCATTCACCCATCGTCCTTGTCAGGGTCTGCAGGCCAGACCTCAGCAGGTGGTGGTCAATTTCTCACAGGAGGCCCCTAGGGCAGCAGCCATGTCTTCCAGCTCTCCCACACCCACACAATTCTGTTCTGTGAATGTCCCCACTACCCTCCCAGACATTTGCAAGCCATTCTTAATTCTCCTGGGCGCTTCACCCCTACAACTTGGGGTCACTCTGGATGCTCGTCTTGTTGCCCACCCTTGCCCCATCCATGTATATCTCAGCTTGAGCATCTCTTCTTTCAAGAGGTCCTCCCTGAACCTCTGGGTTCTCAGATCTGCCCCTGCCATCACACAGCCTGCCTCCCTGCTCTTCTTCAAGGCCCCTGAATAGTATTTCTTTTTTTTGAGACAGAGTCTTGCTGTCACCCAGGCTGGAGTGCAGTGGCATGATCTTGGCTCACTATAACCTCTGCCTCCCAGGTTCAAGTGATTCTCCTGCCTCAGCCTCCTGAGTAGCTGGGACTACAGGCATGTGCCACCACGCCCAGCTAATTTTTTGTATTTATAGTAGAGACAGGGTTTCACTGCTAATACAGTGAAACCCTGACCTTGTGATCCGCCCACCATTGGCTGCCAAAGTGCTGGGATTACAGGCGTGAGCCACTGTGTCCGGTGGCCCCTAAGTAGTATTAAGTAACTAATGGTGAGATGCATTTCGTAAGATCTCTCTCCCATAAGAACCAAAGCCTCCTGAAAACAGAGATGGCATTGTTTTCCTTCATTGAAATGCTTTTGTTTTCTGCTTTTTCGAAAGTACTGGCTACGCTGTGTTCCAGGATTTGGCTCTTCCCTCTAGCCTGGTTTCTTACCTGTCTTGTGAAGGTATCTGGAAAAATGCTTTCATTTCTCTGCATGTGAGGACCCTGGTAGTTGGGCACACTCCTGATATACCTTACATGCATCCCCTCTCCCAAATTAATAGCGTTCTTTTCTTTTTGTGTGTGCCTTCTGAGTATGTACTATAAATCCCAAAGGAAAAAGGCAAGATCACCTACTTCTCTCAAAACTGGTGTCTTGTGTTGGTTCTTTAAGAAATAAGAACAAAGGCCAAGTGTGGTGGCTCACGCCTGTAATCCTAGCATGTTGGGATACTGAGGCAGGTGGATCATGAGGTCAGGAGTTCAAGACCAGCCTAGCTAAGATGGTGAAACCCTGTCTCTACTAAAAATACAAAAATTAGCTGGGCATGGTGGTGCACACCTGTAATCCCAGCTACTCGGGAGGCTGAGGCAGAGAATTGCTTCAACCCGAGAGGTGGAAGTTGCAGTGAGCTGAGATCACACCACTGCACTTCAGCCTGGGTGACAGATTGAGACTCTGTCCCAAAAAACAAACAAACAAACAAACAGAACTAAAATCTGACTCCTCCATTGCCTGCACCACAGCTTACAAACATGGCCCTGGCCCTAGCCTGAAGTTTGTCTTCTGGGACCTGGCCATGCTGGGAGACAGTCAGCTAAGGACGTGAGAAAAGGCAGGAGCTCAAATCCAGCCTGGGCAACATAGCAAAACCCCATCTCTCCAAAAGGCTGGGCATGGTGGCTCACACCTGTAATCCCAGCACTTTGTGAGGCCGAGGCAGGCGGATCACCTGAGGCCAGGAGTTTGAGACCAGCCTGGCCAACATGGTGAAACGCTATCTCTATGAAAAATACAAAAAATTAGCTTGGCGTGGTGGCTTTCGCCTGTAATCTCAGCTAGTCGGGAGGCTGAGGCAGGAGAATTGCTTGAACCCAGGAGGTGGATGTTGCAGTGGGCTGAGATCACACCACTGCACTCCAGCCTGGGTGAATGAGTGAAACTCCATCTCAGAAAAAAAAAAAAAAAAAAAAAAAAAAAAAAAAAAAAAAAAAAAAAAAAGAAAGGTGTGGAGCTGGTGAATGCTCTCCAAATGGAACCCAACTTCTTGATACAGTTTATAATGCTTCCCCCAACCCCCCATTCACTCATTCATTCACCAGCCACCTGTTAGACTCCTGCTGTGTGCTAGGCACCATTCTGGGCTCTGCAGAGGCAGCAGTGGGCAGACAACACTAGCACCAACAGTCAAGGAGCCTGTCCCCGGAGCTTCCCTGCTGCTGGGCGGGTCTGAAATAAGCCAGTAAATAGAAAATGTGTCAGATGGTGGGAAGTGCTGGGAAGAAAACCAGAGCAGCCCGATCACGCTACCCTGACCCATGTCTCACACCTCCCACACACCTCCCAGGCGAGGCTCAAGCCCTGCTGAAGCTTTTCTCTGGGTCCTAAACCTGCAGGCTCTCCATGGCCTCTGGGTCTTTATCTACTCCATTGCCTCTGCCTGAAGCTCTCTTCCTCCCAACCAACTCCTACTCAGGCCTCAGCTTCAATGTCCGCTCCTCAGAGCCCTTCCCTGATCCTACTGAACTGGCCAAGGTGCCTGGAGTTGGGTTCTGCAGCACCCAGCTCTCCCCACTATAGACTTTGTGACTGACACTTGACTGTAAGCTCCTTGAGAGCAGGAACCAAGCCTGTCCTGTCCTCAGTGCTATCCCCAGGGCCTAGAACAGCATGTGGCATATGATAGATGTTCAATAAATAACTGTTGAATGAACGATGGGGTCAATGAGCCCCCAGGTCTTGGGATGGCAGGCCTGGCAGCTCTGGGACCTGAGGTTCGTGTGTCCTGGGAATCTGGCATTAGGGCTGAGCAGCTGCTGCTGTTCTAGCTTGCACTGGTTTCTGCGTGTCTGTTTTCCGAGGTCTCAGGCAGATTGTGGGGTCTCAGCTCAGCACCAGTCTCCCAGGGGAGTCTAGGCCCTTGGGGTAGACCGTTGGGAGTGGCTGGGGACAGCTGAAATGTCTTCATTTGGGAAACTCTATGTTGATCACATCCATCAGCAGCGGCAGGGCCCGGTCCCTTGGTGTGCAGATGGGAGTGTGTGGCAGTAACCCCACCTTCCCTCCCTCAGGCCACTTCCAACCTCCCAGGCCAGAGAAGGAGCCACTGGCTACTGATTGCCACCCTCTCAGAGGGAGGCAGCAAAGGGGAATCTCCCTGGAGAGGCTGAGTGGCTCCTGGACTCCTACTTCATTATGGAGGTAAAGTGTGCATGGCCCAGAAACACACAGGAAGCTGGATTTTCCAGAATGCTGTCCCCCTCTGCCTTTGGAAAGTGGCATCCAGATGTCCTGAGAATGCACACTGGCTCCACCCAGGCTTGGCCAGAGGCTCACTGAACTTTTCAGCCTCAGCTGTGGGAGGACACAGAACGCAGCTCCGAACACCCACCCTCAAGGTTGCCACTCCCAACTGCCTGATGGTGGGCACGTCACGTAGCCTTTCTGTAGCTCAGTTTTGTCTTCCATACATGGGCGATAATGCCAGGGAGAGGTGAACCAGATCAGACCTTCAAAGCCCTGGGCACATGTTCTGACGGGGAAGGGAGCTGTGATTAATGATAAGATTGTCATCAGCTCTTCGGTCATAAGATTGATGCCATCCTGTTACCTGGAATGGAACCTGGCCTCTCTGAGTTCGCTCCAGCACATGCCTTCCCCAGGACAATAAGAGGGGGGAAATAGGGCGTGGAGTCCTTTGATCCATTGGCCTTCGCTCCCAGCTCCTGGAGGGGCTGTGGCTGGGAGCCGATGCAGGCAGCAGCCTTCTTGCCAGTTTTATTAGCTCGGAGGCTCTGCGGACAGGCAGGTAGGAGGGATGTGGGTGGGCAGGGCGCTTCCTGAGGCCAGCGCGCGGGCTGTGAGGGTGGATGGCTGAAGCTGTGCAGGAAGTTTTGAGAGGAAGCTGTGCCCACAGGATCGTGATCAGTTGGGGTGGCGTGAGAGTGAGTCCTCAGTGACTGCCTATCTGATGCTGGTTTGGGTGGCCTTTGGGGACATCCCCTGTCATGGCATCACCAAGCTGAGCTCTGACCACAAGGTACTCTCTTTGGTCCTCTTTGTCTGTGGCTAGGGGGTTGGCAATATAGCCTCTGAAACTCACCAGAAACCCCTCTGCTTCCCCCAGCCCTGCCTCCTCTAGCCCCCACCGCTGCTGATGGGATACCAGAGGGACCCAGGTGCTCTGGCCTCCAGCTCCCAAGGTAAGGAAGTCTTTCTTGGCTGGCCAGCACTTGTGGGATCTCAGCCAGTGGAGAAGGGATGAGGAGGGCTTTGAGAATTCCCCAGGCCTCAGATCTGGTGTGGGGATCCTTCTTATCCCCCAGGGTTGAGGGTTACAGAACACCCCAGCCTCAAGGGAGACCCAGCTGCCCCTCCATCCCATTCCCAGCAAATGCTGACAAACACCCCCGACTCCTGTGGAAGTTTCCCAGGTGTCAACTAGAGAAAATAAAAAGCTTCTGAAGAATTAGAGTTTGAGTCAGGTGCAGTGGCTTACACCTCTAATTTCAGCACTTTGGGAGGCTGAAGCCAGTGGATCGCCTCAACCTAGGAGTTTGAGACCAGCCTGGGCATCATGTAGAGATGAAACACCATCTCTACTGAAAATACAAAAAAATTAGCCGGGCACAGTAGCATGCATCTGCAGTCCCAGCTACCTGGGAGGCTGAAGTGGGAGGATCACCTGAACCGGGGGAGGTCTGAGGCTGCAGTGGGCGGCGATCACCACATTGCACTCCAGCCTGAGCAACAGAGTAAGATCATGTCTTGAAAACAAACAAACAAAAGCCTTTGAGTTCTTTTTATTCAGAAGTTTTTTGTTTTGTTTTGTTTTGTTTTTTTGAGATGGAGTCTCACTCTGTAGCCCAGGCTGGAGTACACTGGCACAATCTCGGCTCACTGCAACCTCTGCCTCCCGGGTCCTGGTTCAAGCAGTGCTCCTACCTCAGCCCCCTTGGTAGCTGGGATTACAGGCACGAGCCACCATGCCCAGCCTATTGAGAAGTTGTACTAGGACTATAGACAGGGCCTGTCACCTGAGAGCAGCCTTGTCGGGGGGTTCTGTTGGGCTGCGCTGGCCCAGTTTCAGTTCACAGTTCATGTGCAGGTGGTGAAGCGGTAGTACGTGCAAAATCACACCACGCTCTGGGTGTCAGACACCTGAAGCACATCTGCTGAATTGGTCATAGAGGCAGAATCACTCACCCCACCAGATAGTATCTTATGTGTAGGAAAAAGCAAGGCTGGGGCCATTTATCTTTCAAGGAATGTAGTGAGTCACACAAGAGACACGGGGCCACGTGCTCTATTCTGTTTTGTCTCCAAAGCAACCCTCCAGAGAGCTGCACATTGTCACAGAGTCAGGGGCTTGTGAATCCACCCAAGCAGAAATGAGCAAACATAGCTTCTTACATTTGCTACTTCTGCTTACCCAGGAGAGGAAGCAGCCCCAGGTGCCAGCTGTGTGTCACAGGGCACTGGACCCGGAGCCTCAGCCTGGGGGCCAGTGTTGGCTGCTGCTCCTGGACAAGTCAGTGGGCCTCTCTGAGCCTCAGTTTCCTCATCTGTAGAATGGGGATTAGAATGCTACCTATTGGGCTGGGCACCACGGCTGACGCCTGTAATGCCAACACTTTGGGATGCCAAGGTGGTTGGATTGCTTGAGCCCATGAGCTTGAGACTGATTCGGGCAACATATTTTGTCTCTATGAAAGTAAAAAAAATTAGCCAGATGTGGTGGCATGAACTTGTGGTTCTAGCTACTTTGAGGCAGGAGGATCACTTGAGCCCAGGAGTTGGAGGCTGCAGTGAGCCATGATCGCGCTACTGCACTGCAGCCTGGGTGACAGAGCAAGACCCTGTCTCAAACAACAACAACAACAACAACCAGATACCAAGAATGCTACCCACTGGATAGGGGTCTTTAGAGGATGAAATGAGGCGATCAGGAGATGAAATGTGTAGTGCGGTACTGGGCCGAAGAAATGTGCGGCACTGTTATTTGAAAGACGGGCCCAGGCTGGGCGTGTTGGCTCACGCCTGTAATCCCAGCGCTTTGGGAGGCCGATGTGGGTGGATCACAAAGTTAGGAGTTTGAGACCAGCCTGGCCAACATGGTGAAACCTCGCCTTTCTAAAAACACAAAAATTAGCCAGGCATGGTGGCAAGTACCCGTAATCCCAGCTACTTTGGGAGACTGAGGCAGGAGAATTGCTTGAACCCGGGAGATGGAGGTTGCAGTGAACCGAGATCGTGCTGCTGCACTCCAGCCTGGGCGACAGAGTGAGACCCTGTCTCAAAAAAAAGAAAGAAAAGAAGAAATAAGGGCCTGTGTGCATGTTGGCAAATGAGGATCCTGTCTCTGGGACAGTCCACCCCACCTGGTCTGATACACAGTAAGGAATGAGGGGGGTGGGAGCGGGGGAAGTTTCAGGTGATTTCTCCGTGAAATGATGGATGCAGGGCGCTGTGCTAGAGTGGGGCCCTGTGGGCCTCTGTGCCTGGGAGGGTCAGAGGCCTGGAAACCACTCAGGCCCTTCCAGGAAGGCTTGGGTGGGAACTGTAAGGGCCTTGTGGGACACGGCATGGAAACAGAGCAGGACGGGGCACCCAAGCCTCCATTCCACTCCTCCTTCGGAGTAAGACCTGCTCAAGTTCCGCCTTCAGGCCGGATTGCCCAAACCTTTCCTCGCTCTCCCTGTCTGGCCCCGCGAACTCCCCATCCCATAAGGCCCTCCTGTGTTCTCCTCACCAGGCTGGGTGGGCTCCTTGGGGCTTCTTGCCTTGCTGGGCTGGGCCTCCTGAAGGGCATGGGTCCCCCAGTGCTGATCCTTCCTGGGGACCTTGGCTCCCAAAGGACTCTGAGGCCACTGGCATCAGGGAGAGCCGACATCTTCTCTAAGTCCCTGATGTGGGTTCAAAGGTGGCCCCCAAATATATGTCCACCTAGAACCTCAGAGTGTGACCTCATTTGGAATAAGGGTCTAGGCAGATGTAATTTTTTTCTTTTCTTTTTTTTTTTTGAGACAGTCTTACCCTATCGCCCACTAGGGCTGTGTACCAGAACATGGACGGGAGGGCTAAAGCAATGTCAATTTCTTTTCTTTTTTGTGTGTGTGTCGCCTAAGCTGGAGTGCAGTGGCACACTCTCAGCTCGCTGCAACCTCTGCCTCCTGGATTCAAGTGATTCTCCCCCCTCAGTCTCCTGAGTAACTGGGACTACAGGCCCACGCCACCATACCTGGCTAATTTTTTGTATTTTCAGTAGAGACAAAGTTTCACCATGTTGGCTAGGCTGGTCTCGAACTCCTGACCTCAAGTGATCCACCCGCCTCGGCCTCCCAAAGTTCGGGGATTACAGGTGTGAGACACTGTGCCCGGCCTTTCTGCAGATGTAATTAATGTAAGGTAAGTATCTCAAGATGAGCACATCCTGGTTAGGGAGGGCTTTAAATCCAATAATAGGTGTCCACAGAAGAGACAGAAAAGGACACACCACACAGACACAAAGAAGTAGGGGACATGGTCCAGGCACGGTGGCTCATGCCTAGAATTCCAGCACTTTGAGAGGCCAAGGTGGGCAGATCACCTGAGGTCAGGAGTTTCAGACCAGCCTGGCAGACATGGTGAAACCCCGTCTCTACTAAAAATACAAAATAATTAGCTGGGCAGGGTGGCCAGCACTTGTGGTCCCAGCTACTCAGGAGGGTGAGGCAGGAAGAATCGCTTAAACCCAGGAGGCAGAGGTTGCAGTGAGCGGAGATCACACCACTTGCACTCCAGCCTGGGCAAGAGAGCTAGACTCCGTCTCAATTAAAAAAAGAAAAAAAGTAGGGGACAGGATGACATGGGCAGAGAGGGACTGATGAAGGATGGCAGGCAGGGGAGAGGCATGGGAGGAACAGATTTTCTGTCAGAGCTTCCAGAAGGAAGCAACCCTACCAAGACCCTAGTCTTGGACTTCCACTCTCCAGAACTAGAGGCTAGAAGTTTCAGTTGCTTTAATCACGTTTGTGAGTAGTTACTACGGTGGCCCTAAGAAATGAATACAGGCCGGGCGTGGTGGCTCACGCCTGTAATCCCAGTACTTAGGGAGGCCAAGGTGGGTGGATCACTTGAGGTCAGGAGTTTGAGACCAGCCTGGTGAAACCCCATCTCCACTGAAAATACAAAAATGAGCTGGTGTGATGGTGGGCACCTGAAATCCCAACTACTCAGGAGGTTGAGGCAAGAGAATTGCTTGAACCCAGGAAGTGGAGGTTGCAGTGAGCTGAGATTGCACCACTGCACTCCAACCTGGGTGACAGAGTGAGACTCTGACTCAAAAAAAAAAAGGAAAAGAGCACAGTTGACAGTTGTCTGGATGAATGATGAATGAGA
>NW_022436983.1:6261012-6269325 GCF_009761245.1 Sapajus apella
AAAGTGCTGGGATTACAGGTGTGAGCCACCACGGCCGGCTCAGATAGTCTTTAAAGAGGCAATTATGTTAAAACGAGGCCTTTCAGGTGGACCCTAATGCAATACGACTGGGTGTCCTTACAAAAAGGGGAAATTCGGCGACTTTCCTTTGTGCATTTACAGAGGAAAGTCCAAGTGAGAACACAGCGAGAAGACGGCCACCCGAGAGCCAAGGAGAGAGGCCTCGAAGAAGCACAGCCCTGCTGACGTCTCAACCTTTGCCTCCAGAAGTGTGAGGAAGTTAATTTCTGTGATTTAAGCCACCCCGTTTGTGGGACTTTACGGCAACCTTAGCAGATGAACACTCTCATCATGCCAGAAAATTCCTTGTTGGGCTTGAGATCCCAGGCCCTCCATTCTGAGATCCCTGGACTCCAAAGCTCCCCTTGCCTCAGTGCTCCAAGCTGTAAATGCAGGTTTGTCTTACCGGCCAAAGCAGCCTCTTGAGATGACACGTGGGGGAGATGAGGTCTCCCGTAGGTGGGAGGGGTGGACAGCAGGCAGCTCCCCAATCCTCTGCCCTGGTCACCGACAAACTGGGACTCAGCCTCATGGCCCTTGGTGTCTGGCCACTCTGGCATGTGATGTATCTCGGGGTTTCATAATCCTGGGGGTTTATCTCTCCTAGGTGTATTACATTCGGGAGCTCATGTCTTGCAGGCATCGCTTATGGTAGTAAGAGGAAGATTTTTCTTTTCTTTTTTTTTGAGATGGCTCTGTAGCCCAGACTGGAGTGTAGTGGTGTGATCTCACTGCAACCTGCACCTCCAGGGTTCAAGTGATTCTCCTGCCTCAGCCTTCTGAGTAGCTGGGACTACAGGCGCATGCCACCCGGCTAATTTTTTGTATTTTCAGTAGAGACTGGGTTTCACCATGTTAGCAAGGATGCTCTCGATCTCCTGATTTCGTGATCTGCCTGCCTTGGCCTCCCAACATGCTAGGATTGCAGGCATGAGCCACCATGCCTGGCCCCGCCATACACTATTCTAAGAGCTCTACGTCTGTTACTCTTCGAGTTCTCAGAGCCATCCTATAAGGTAAGGTTATTATCCCCAGTTTACAGATGGGGCAGATGAGGCACAGAGAGGTTAAATGACCTCATGCCTGTCTCAGGCCACACAGCTAGCAAGGGACCAAGTCAGGATTTGAACTCAGACCATGCTGAACTCCAGAGTCCATCTTCTGAGCTGCACCATGTGCCCCTTGGTGACATCTGTGCTGATATTTCTTCTCCTTCTGGACTGACATTGGGTAAACTCCCATTTTCCTCTGGAGGCAGCTTAGCCAGGAGGAGTGGCAAAGCCTAGGACTGGGCTGAGTGAGCCCGTGTGGTCCCGCACAGCATAACCTCGCCCTGAGCTCTGGGCCTCACTTTTCTTCCTCCCTGGCTGATGGGGTTAGGGGCGAGGTCACTGCCCCACCTGCTGTGAAGTTGGGGAAGGGGACACTTCATGCTTTGCTGACCACACACCCTGGCACACTTACACACACAGCCTTGAACACACGCCTACCTACCCACACCACACACCCACAGCCACACCCCTCACACATTTGCACACACAACTTCAAGCACACAGACCCTCACACACAGAGCCTTGTGCACACACGCCATGTGTATGCACACATAATCTCGGGGGCACAAGCCTTTGCTGCTGTCACACACACTCTAGACACACTTGTGTGAACACCGGCTCACACATGCACCCCACTCACACACTTGTGGACACACAGCCTTGAGCCCACATTCCCTACTCTTGAGGGCGAGTCCTCTTGCACATACACTCCCTCCCTCACACACACCCTCACATGTGTGCACACACACATGCACACATATACACATGTGCACACACACATGCATACACACATACATGCACACACTCACACATGGATACACACATGCACACATTCACATACACACACGCACACACGGATACACACATACACATGCATATACACGCACACATGCACACACACATGCATAACATGCACACATACACATGCGCACACTTGCACACACACATGCATGTACACACATGCACACACACATGCACATACACACGTGCTGCAGGAGGCCCTGTCATTGGCAGTGTGGCCCCAGAACTTAGTCATTTAACAACTCACTGGGCCGCATTTCTTTCATGGAAGCCGATGCTTGGCTCTTCTTCAGCCGAGAGCTTCTCACTCAGTTTCTCTCAGTCTCACTTTTCATTTTGACTGGCAAGGAGTTTTTTCAGTCTCTTGCGGTTTTAACACCAGCAACTACAGCTCAAACCCCAAGCGTCCCGGGCCACCGCCTGCCTCTCCAATCGGTCTGTTCCTGCTGGGAGAAGTCCAGAGCTTCGCCGCTTGTCAGCCTGGCCACCTGCCCAGCAGTTTGCTAGATGGAAGGTGGAGGGAAAGGATTGTGGGGGTGAGAAGTGATGTCACCATGGGGGCTGGAATTTGCAGACAGGCCACCCCCCCCAGATCACCACTGCGTCGTCTTGGAGTTTCTGAAGTGCTTACGCAGATGCATTCTGACGTGACAGCTGGGCGCCCCTGCAGGGGAAGTGGGGTCAACAGCTGATCCCAGAAGCTCCTGGGGCCCTGACACCTTCGAGCCCCAGCTGTCTTGCCCCTTTTCCTGCCATTGGGTTTGGGGGTCTCCAAGCTGACATTTATGCCAGCTGTGTGAAGTCCTTCAGACTGAGTTCAAGTCAGCAGAGTCACTTGGTGAGGTGCTCCGTCCCCTCCAGTGGAAAAGAGGGTGGCCCAGAGGTGTGCAGATTGTTAGGTAGGTCCTTAGGTTTGAAAAGTCTTAGAGCATTGCAGGTGTGGTGGCTCCTGCCTATAATCCCAGCACTTTGGGAGGCTGAGGTGGGCAGATCCCTTGAGCCCAGGAGTTGGAGACCAATCTGCTTGGGCAACATAGGGAGACCCGCATCTCTATGGTAAACACAAAATTAGCTGGGTGTGGTGGTGCGTATCTGTAGTTTCAGCTACTCAGGAGGCTGATGTGGGAGGATCGCTTGAGCAGGGAAGTTGAGGCTGCAGTGAGCTGAGATCATACCATCACACTCCAGCCTGCAGAGCCAGAAGCTGTCTCGAAAGAAAAGAAAAAAAAAAGAAAAAAAAGTCTTAGAACAATTTCCGGGTTGAAGCAGATTCTACCTGCTTAGGAACCTTTCAGGCCCAAATGCACGACTCCCCTCCTCCTTCTAAGTTACTGGGTTGGGTCCAGGCGCAGAGGAGAGAATTATTCGCTGAAACGGTAGGCATGGTGCTTTTTCCCTTTTCCCGTGTGACTTTGGACAAGTCACCTCTCAACTCAACTTCATCTCTTTCTAAGCCTCTTTGTGGATACGGGAAATAAATGAACTCATGTGGAGAAGAGCTGTTATGGACTGAATTGTGCCCGCTTCTCCCCTCCAAGTTCATGCCCCCCAAATTCATAGGTTGAACCCCTAACCCCCAATGCTACTGAATTTGGAGACAGGGACTTTAAAGAGGTAATTAAGGTGAAGGGAGGTCCTAAGGGTGGGGCTTTCACCCAGTGGGATTGTCACACTCCTCAGAAGAGGAGAGGACACCAGGGATGCACATGCAGAGAAAAGGCCCCTTGAGGAAGGACACAGCAAGAAGGTGAAATCCCCAAGTCAAGGAGAGAGACCTCAGGAGAAAGCAAACCTGCTGACACCTTACTCTCAGATTCACAGCCTTGAGAATGATAAGAAAATAAATTTCTGGGCCAGGCGCAGTAGCTCATGCCTGTAATCACAGCACTTTGGGAGGCTGAGGCAGGCAGATCACCTGAGGTCAGGAGTTTGAGACCAACCCGACCAGCATGCTGAAACTCCCATCTCTACTAAAAATATTAAAATTAGTTGGGCATGGTGGATGGGCACGTGTAATCCTAGCTACTCGGGAGGCTGAGGCAGGAGAATCGCTTGAACCTGGGAAGTGGAGGTTGAGGTGAGTTGAGATTGCGCCATTGCACTCCAGCCTGGGCAACAAGAGTGAGACTTCACCTCAAAAATAAATACAAATAAATAAATAATTTCCGGGCTGAGTGCGATGGCACACACCTGTAATTCCAACAATGGGAGGCCGAGGCGGGTGGATTACCTGAGGTCAGAAGTTTGAGACCAGCCTGGCCAACATGGTGAAACCCCATTTCTACTAGAAATACAAAAAATCAGCTGGATGTGGTGGCAGGTGCCTGTAATCCCAGCTACTCAGGAGGCTGAGGCAGGAGAATTGCTTGAATCTGGGAGGCAGAAGTTGCAGTGCGCCAAGATTATGCCATTGCACTCCAGCCTGGGTGACACGAGCGAGACTTTGTCTCAAAAAAAAAAAAAAAAAAGAAAAAGAAAAGAAAAAAGAAACTAAATTTCTGTTGCTTAAGCCCTGCAGTCTGTGGGCTCTGTGACACAGCCCGAGTGGACTTCCATAAGGGCTGCTGTTCCAGTGGTTGGTAGGCACCTGGGAACTGCTGATCAGTGGTAGTGGTGACTATTGTTTGCATAGCAAACAGCCTTGGAAGCTGAAGGTAGCATCTCCCGCTGGACCAAAGAACAAATGTATTTCCCTTCTAGGATGGTAAGGTCTCCCTCCCATCCCCTAAGGAGATGGTTATTCCAGGGCGATAAAGACAATGTCTTCTCAGTACAGAGGTTGAGCAGGTTTGCCAGCAGCCCCTAATGAGACTGCAGATCACCTATGGTGTGTGAACAGGTTTGCCAGCAGCTCCTAATGAGACTGAAGATCTCCTACGGAGTGTTCTCAGCACCCACTTGGGCTGGCTCCTCACTCTGCTCTAGTTGAAGGGACTTTAAGGGCAAGGGCAATGAATGCAAATTCAGTGCTCATGTTACCTGCTGGGCTACAGGTAGCAGATGCTTATTTTATTTTTTCTAGGCAGGGTCTTGCTCTGTCGCCCAGGCTGGAGGGCAGCGGCACGATCATGGCTGACTGCAGCCTCGACCTCCTGGGCTCAAGCCATTCCTCCCACCTCAGTCCCCCCAAGTAGCTGAGACTACAGGAGTATGCCACCCGCCCAGCTCGTTTTTTTTTTTTTTTTTTTGGAGAGATGGGGAGTCTCACTTTGTTGCCCAGAATAGGCAACTCTTGGGCTCAGGTGATCTGCCCACCTCGGCCTCCCAAAGTGCTGGGATTAAAGGTGTGAGCCACTGCGCCCGGCCAGTTGTAAACCTTTTAAATACAGCTGGACTCATTGTCTCCTTAGCATCTGAATCTATGAGGATGTGGTAAGCCGAACTAATTGCTTGAAAATTTGTTATTATTATTGTTTTTTTTTTTTGAGACAGAGTCTTGCTCTGTTGCCAGGCGCCAGGCTGGAGTACAGTGGCGCAATCTCGGCTCACTGCAATCTCCACCTCTGGGTTCAAGCAATTCTCCTGCCTCAGCTTCCTAGTAGCTGGGATTACAGGCGCATGCCACCACGCCCAGCTAATTTTTGTAATTTTTAGTAGAGACGGGGTTTCACCATGTTGGCCAGGATGGTCTCGACCTCTTGACCTCATGATCCACCCGCCTCAGCCTCCCAAAGTGCTGGGATTACAGGCATGAGTCATCGTGCCCGGCCCATTATTATTATTATTTTGAGACTGAGTCTCTTTCTATCACCCAGGCTGGAGTGTAGTGGCATGATCTCAGCTCACTGCAACCTCTGCCTCCCAGGTTCAAGCAATTCTCCTGCCTCAGCCTCTCGATTAGCTGGGATTACAGGTGCCCACCACCATGACTAGCTAAGTTTTTAAATATTTTTAGTAGAGTCAGGGTTTTACCATGCTGGCCAGGCTGGTCTCGAACTCCTGACCTCAAGTGATCTGCCAGCCTTGGCCTCTCAAGGTGCTGGAATTACAGACATGAACCACTGCACCCAGCCTATTATTATTTTTAATTCTAGATGGCTATATTCTTTTTTTTTTTTTTTGAGATGGAGTCTTGCTCTATTGCCCAGGCTGGCATGCAATGGCGTGATCTCAGCTCACTGCAACTTCTGCCTCCTGGGTTCAAGTGATTCTCCTCCTTCAGCCTTCTGATTAGCTGGGATTACAAGCACCCACCACCACTCTCAGCTAAATTTTTGCATTTTTAGTAGAGATGGGGTTTTGCCATGTTGACCAGGCTGGACTCAAACTCGTGACCTCAAGCGATCTGCCAGCCTCGGCCTCCCGAAGTGTTGGGATTGCAGACGTGAGCCACTGTGCCTGGCCTGCTGTATTTATTAATTCAATAAATATTTATTATGCCAAGCTCTGGTAATAAAGCACTGAGAAACTAAACACAATTCCCTGGCCTTAGGGAGCTTGCTCTCTCAAGTCCAGAGACTCCAGGGGCTGCGTGAACCAGGGGAAAATACAGTGAGGGTCTGTGCTCTGGAATTGGAGGCCTGGGAGACCTGGGGGCCTGGAGGGAAAATGGTGGCCTCATTTGTCCTGTAGCCGGGCCCTGACTAGATGGCCACATATTTAGAATAGACCCCTGTTTTTATAGTATTCTAGCTGGAAATTCCACAGAGCTTCCTGCGTGCTCAGTCCTGTGCCAAGCATTTAGCATCTCTGATCTTGGCATAACCCTGTGAAGTGAGTGCCACTGTTATTTCCATTTGATGGATAAGAAAGGCAAGGCCCAAGGAGGTTAACCAGCTGGCTATTCAGCTGTGGCTGCAGTAACAGAGGTAGAATTTGAACCCAGCCCCAGCTTTCTCTGACTTTACCAAATGCTTTTTTTCCCCAACATCTGAATACCTCTAATTACATTTTATTAGCACAAGGCTTTTTTCCCCCTTTTTTTAACAGGGTCTCACTCTGTCACCCAGCCTGGAGTGCAGTAGTGCAATCCTAGCTCACTGCAGCCTCGATTTCCTAGGTTCAAGCAATTCTCCTGCCTCAGCCTCCCAGGCAGCCGGGACTACAGGTGAGCACTGTATTAGTTCTACATGTGGCTGAGTGCATGGCTCATGCCTGTAATCCTAGCACTTTGAGAGGCCGAGGCAGGCGGATCACGAGGTCAGGAGTTCAAGACCAGCCTGGCCAGCATGGTGAAACCCAGTCTCTACTAAAAATACAAAAATTAGCTGGGTATGGTGGCAGGTGCCTGTAATCCCAGCTACTTGGGAGGCTGAGGCAGGAGAATCGTTTGAACCTCAGAGGTGGACGTTGCAGTGAGCCGAGATCACGACACTCACTACACTTCAGCCCGGGTGACGGAGACTCCGTCTCAAATAAAAAAATAAGTAAATAGTCCTGCATGCCTGGCTAATTAGTACTAGGATTAAACAAAAAAACAAAAACGTTTGAAGCAATGATCACATAAAAAAAGTTTTCTGTGTGCTGCTTATTTTAACCTGAGTCCTGAGGAAGGCGATGGGACCAGATGCCACAAGGTAAAGCTACCTCGCCACCTGGGGCCTTGCAGGGTTGAGCTCCCAGCACAGGGGCCCTGGGGGCTGAGCTCGGCCTGACCTGGTCATTCTGAAATCACGGGCCCCTCCCAGGAAGGCTGCGGGCCGAGGAGAGGAGCGAGGCAGGCTCAGAGCTGGGGCTTGAGATGACTCACCTGTGGCTATTTATTACTCGTCTCCATTTCTCGGTCTGATTGGGCTGCTCATGGCCAAGCCTCCCTACCTCTTGGTGCTGAATCAGCAGCCTGGACCCGGCCTGCCCTCTCTAGCTTCATCTGGAGCTCTCTCCCCTCCCCCTCAATAGCCCTGGGGGGTCCCCCTGGAGCCACTGGAAGTTCCCCCAGCTACCCTCAGCGAGCTCTTCCCAGCAGTCCCACTCTCTGCTGTTCATACCCCTTCCTCCCCAGCCTGCTCCTTCCTTCTGGTCTCAGCTTAAGCATCACCTCTGCCGGGAAGCCCTCCCTGACCACTGCATTTACCCCACCGCAGTCTGGGTAGGTGACCGCTGCCAGGTACTCCCAAAACCCCTGCCCTCCCTCAGTAGTCCTTCTTCACCCCAGCTGAAGGCAATGTTACTCTTCCAGTTTCCCAGGCTAACCTCCGCCTCACTCTCGCACGCATCCAATCCTTCAGTAAATCCCATCCCCAAAGTTCGCCCCTCATCCGGCCCCATCTCTCTCCCGTGGCTCCCTCCTGGCCCAGCCTTCACCTCTCCACCCTGGATGCTGCGGTTGCCCCTGCCTGCTCTCCCCTCTCTCGTCCTCCCCCCTTATCCTTCGCTGTCTATTTCCCACACAGCAGCCAAGCCAGGCCATGTACCTCCTTGCTCCGAACATCTCAGTGGCTCCATCTTTTTTTTTTTTTTT
>NW_022436983.1:6269425-6278083 GCF_009761245.1 Sapajus apella
ATTTTTTTTGAGACGGAGTTTCGCTCTTGTTACCCAGGCTGGAGTGCAATGGCGCGATCTCGGCTCACCGCAACCTCCGCCTCCCGGGGTCAGGCAATTCTCCTGCCCCAGCCTCCTGAGTCGCTGGGATTACAGGCACGCGCCACCATGCCCAGCTAATTTTTTGTATTTTTAGTAGAGGCGGGGTTTCACCATGTTGACCAGGATGGTCTTGATCTCTTGACCTCGTGATCCACCCGCCTCGGCCTCCCACAGTGCTGGGATTACAGGCTTGAGCCACCGCGCCCGGCCTGGCTCCATCTTTTTGAGGGTAAAAGCCTTGTTCACTGGGGAACACCGGCACCTATCCTGGGGCATGGTACCCATGTGCCTATAGGAAGTGTTTGTTCAAATGAATATGAATCCATGGCATTTGCCTCTTAAACAAGCAGGGATGTGTTCCTTTTATCTAGGCGTTCTTGCTCCTGCAGGCATGGCAGGAGGAGGTCTCAAAGGAGGTGGTCCTGGCAGAGCTCCAAGTCTTGCTGGGCACGTGGGTCTCCTCGGCAGGCCACACAGGCCTGGCTAGTCAAGTGCTGGTCCCTGGACCACAACAAGAAAGGCCCCCTAGGGCCCAGTCCCCCCCCACCCCCCCCGGCACCCCCCAGCACTCCCAGCCCCCACCACCACTCCCGGGCCCCACCAACACGTTCTTTCTTTGACTCAGTTCAAAGGCTCCTGCAGAACCGGAAGGCCTGGCTTAGAAAGACCCCTGGCACCTATGCAGGATCAGTCCAACCAGGGCAGTGGCTGCTGTTCCCACTGCCAAGCATGAGAGTGGGATGCCAGCCAGTGGCCAGACTCAGGCCTCAAGGAAACACAAGGTGGGCTGCTTCTTTGGGGATGTTGTTTGGAGTCACTTGAAATGCAAGAGTGGCCCCAGAGCACACAGGCCCCCCGGAGGTGGATGTGGCGTAGAGAACACAGCCCATTTCTTGCTGGGGCATTTATTTCCACACTCTCTCCTTGGACAGATAACAGGATTGTTTTCAGGAGATGGGTAGATAAGCTGGCTGGGCATGTGGGCTGATGGATGCTGAGTCTGGTATGCTCACACAGATGTGTGTGTGCATGTGAATGCATGTGTGCACATGTGTGTATGTGTGTGCGTGCATGTGTGTGTGTGCATGTGTGCACGCGTGTGTGTGTGTGCTGCACTGAAACAGACTGCTGACCGCTCCTGAAGCCCTGTGTGTGTGTGTGTGTGTGTGTGTGTGTGTGTGTATGTGTGTGTGTGCCGAACTGAAACAGGCCGCTGACCGCTCCCGAAGCCCTGATGTTCCATCAGCCTCTGCAGTCACAGCCAAGCAGACTCTTGAGACCCCTGCCACCTGCCCCCCTTGCCAGAGTCTGAAAGCCTGGATTCAAGGCTGCTCCCTGGTGACGGGCCTGGGGAAGGAAGATGATGGCAAGTAGCAAATACACACAATAAAGCTGGTGGGGGCAGAGGGGCCGGGTGGCGGCTCAGGAGCCTGGGGCCAAGGAGCTGTCCCTGCCCTGACTGGCTGCAGGACTTTGGCCTCAGGGTCAGTGTAACTGGGGTTGGGGAGTGGTTGCCGGATGGGCCGACCCCGACCTCAGCTCTCACACTCTGGCCAGTGTCTGACACAAACCAGAACCCAGTGAAATCACCATGAGTCGATGGGGGTTACGGATGGTAACTGACGGGTTTTTCTCAGTCTGGATCACAGTTCCAGTCTTCAACGGGGACCCCCATGAGTCTCCAGATCTAGCTAAGGCCTGAGTTGTAGTTGCGCCTTCGTTTACCCACATCGCCAGGATTTTGTGGCTGGTGAGCCCCAGGTGAGACTGGGCCATCAAGGCCTCCTGCCTCCTGTTTGGAGGGAGGGATGATTTCGGGTGTGGGGCAGACCCTCTCCCAGCCACGTGGAGGGACTGACCAGGAACATCCCGAGGGATTTTCTGAATGAACTCCATACGATGATGGGCAGCTCCGGCCAGGAACGGGGTCCCTGCTGGCACCTTCTGTAGTCACCCACGGCGTGGATGATGGCGCAGATGGGCAGGCAGCGTGGCTCTGTTCCGGGTTTCACTTTTGGAGTATTACCCGCCCTTCTCAGCCTTGCTTGGTGTTTCCGGAACACCCCCAGAACACCCCCAGAACAGTTTGACGTCTGCCATGTCTGCTAGGATGCCTGTCCGTTGTCATTCAAGTCATCCAATGAAGATTCATGAAGCCAAGCCTTGCTCCCCTCAGTGGATCAGGCAGATGCCACCCCTGCTCCTACAAGCTCGGGTCCTGGCACAGAAAGGCTACGGGCAAATGAACAATGCCACACTGTGGTACGTCCCTAATGAATGGGGTCATGTGGCAGAGAGTGGTAACATCAGCTGGGGTGGTCAGGGAAAGCCTCTCTGAGGAGGTTCATCTGAGCTAACCCCTGAGGATGAGCAGGGGCTGCAGTTTTAAAATGTGTGTGTGTGTGTGTGTGTGTGTGTTAATAGCTTCATTGAGGTGTAATTGACACACAGCCATCTTGACCAATTTAAAGTATACCATTTTGTAAGTGTCGGCATGTGCACACATCCTGCTCCACAACCAAGATGACCACAATATCCGTCACCCCAGAAGCTTTCTCAGAGGGACAACACTTTGCAGAGCTGGGGGGACAGGGTTTCAGGCAGAGGGACCATCGAGTACAAAGGCCCTGGGGCAGGGATATGCTTGGTGGCACCAGGAGAGAAAGGAGGCCACTGGGGAGTGTGATGGGGTGGCCGGTGCCCTACTTGGGGCCTTCTCAGCCAAGGCGCTGAGCTCAGGTCTGAATCTAGGTGCTTCCTCAACACCCTCTCATCACACGGGGCCATCAGAATCCCTAGGCCCCTGCTCTCCACCAAGGCTCTTCTGAGAAACCAGCCTCTGTGACACCTTAGCAAGGGGTTTCCCCAGGAATGATTACATTTGAACTGGGTCCTTCAATTCCTTGACCCAGAGGAGTGACTAGTGGTGGAGCTTCAAAGCCTGGATGGAGCCTTGATCAGTTTCTTTCCCAGGGCTGCATGTTTCCAGGCTTCGTGGGATCAGGTGTGCTGGTTTCTTGAAAATTCTGACTTGTAAGCCGTGATTTGGAGGAAGGGATGCCTGTAGCCCCTTCCAGTCCTCCAGGGCTGGTCCTCCTGCCTGAATGCCAGAGACTTCGCCCATGTGGAGGAGGGAGAGAGGGTGGGTAACCAGAAACCAAGGCCAGTCCCTTTAGAGCAAACTTCCTTATAACAGATGGCTCTGGGGAGCAGAGAGCAGGTCCCAGGCAACCAAGAAATGTGAGCTGCCCTTTGGCCTTCAGGACGATGGGATTTGAGGGTGCAAGTTTTAGCAAGCGCAACCACCAGGCCAGTGCTTACCCTGGACTCACAGGCCTGGATCTGAATCTAAAGCTTACTGATTGGCTTAGGCCAATTTCTTCTCTGAGCATCTGTTTTTTCATGGATTTTTAAATTTTTTAGACAGGATCTAGCTCTATTGCCCAGGCTGGGGTGCAGTGGTGAGATCGTGGCTCACTGCAGCCTTGACCTCTAGGGGTCAATCAATCCTCCCGCTTCAGCCTCCTGAGTAGCTGGGATTGCAGCCATGTGCCACCACACTCAGCTAATTTTTGTATTTTTAGTACAGATGGGGTTTTGCTATGTTGCCCAGGCTGGTCTCAAACTCCTGGGCTCAAGCAATCTGCCCATCTCGGCTTCTCAAAGGGCTGAGTTTACAGGCGTGAGCCACTGCACCCATCTGCCCGTGGACCTTTACTCTCAGACCTCCTTGAATGGACACACCCATAGCTGCGCTCTCCCCATCCGTGCCTCTGATTAAGCTGCTGCTACAATCGGTTGGTCCCGTTTCCTTCTTGCACTCAGTACCTCTGGTTCCATGATTAATATTGGACTAGGCTTGGTTTCCTGAGAGTCTAAATGACTCACCTCCATTTGCAACGGCCCTGATGAGCAGGAAGGTCTGGGGAAGACGGGGACTCCTCGATGGGGACTCTCAGCCCACGGGGTCATCGCCACCAGCCTGTGGGCCTTGGCCAAGTCTCTTTCCCTCTCTGGTCTTAGCTTCCTTCTTCGTCTCTCTGGGAGATGGAAGGAAATATTAGAAACTGGAAAGCCCAGCTGCTAGGCCCAAGAACTCAGGAGGGTTCATAGCCATGAGGCCAAGGTTAGGTGAGAGGTGACTCAGCTAGGAGGCTGCCTGCCACTAAGGGAGTGGCTTGGGGGATGGGAGCCCCTCCTGAGGCTCCAACTGAGACAGCATGGCCTCCCTATGGTGCCAGTCACATCAACCTGTTTAATCCTCACTACAGCCCTTTGCAGTAGATGTTATCATTCTCATATTATAGATGAAGAAACTGGGGCTCAGAGAGGGTGAGTAACTTGCTCAATTTACACAGCTAGTAAGTGGCAGAGACAGCATATGACCAGGGTTGTCTGGTTCTAGGGTCTACAGCAACCAGAGGAGCAGAGCTGGAAGTGTGCTTCAGGAGCCCCAGGCCCAGAGGGACCCAGGCCTCCAGTCTTCCCCACTGGTGCCTCACAACAAAAGGACTTTTAAGCAGATCATAATTCCTAGCTCCCCATTTTACAGATGAGGGCACTGAGGCCCAGCAAGAAAAAGTCATGCAGCTAAATGCCAACCTGGGACTCAACTGGGGCTCCTGACTTTCCATCTAGTCTTTCCGCACTATCAAGCTAGAGCCAAGGCTGAGCCCAAATCTGGTGCCAGAGGCTGGGGGAAGTGTCCCCACAGAGACTGTGTGACCAGCTGGCCCATAGAGACGTAGGAAGTGGTCACCCACCTGACATCACCTGAGGGGCCAGGAAAGGCCCCACACCCCCAAGATTCCCTCCTGTGGGCCCGCCGCAGAGCCCAAAGCCCCTGCATGAGTCACCCCTTGGTTGCAACAGTGAATGTCATAACATGTTCCTTGGAAAAGGGAACCCTCAGCCATGAGCATTTTAGCTGTGCTTTGGATTGGGAAGTCTGGGACCATAGCAGGGGCCTGGGTAGGCAGTGGGAGGAGGCAAAGGGAAGCAGAGCCCTTTCCAGTTCTTCCTTGCATTTCCAAGAGCTTTCTATGTCCATGTTTTATTCAAGGCCTAATGCAACCTTCAGAGGGCAGCCTGGTTGTGCTTCAAGACACATCTGGAAGAAGGGGAAACTGACGTTCCTAGTGTTCCCCAGCCCCTGGTATTCATGCTTTTGTGCAGTCCACTCCCACACTGGGGAGAGCCAGACTCTGAAACCCATAGAATGCTGTGGAAATGACAAAATGTGACTTCTGAAGCTAGTTCATAAAATCATTGTGGCTTTTGTCTAGCTCACTTGGGGCCACTTGCTCTGGAGTAAGCCGACGCCATGTTGTGGATACACTCAAGCAGCCCTGTAGGACTGAAGCCTCCTGCCCACAGCCGCAGTAGTGGCTAATGCTGGAAGCAGATGCTCCAGCCCCAGTCGAGCCTTCAGATGACTGCAGCCCTGGCCAACATCTTGACTATAATCACCAGCTAAAATCACCCTGTGAAGTCTCTCCCAAATTGCCAACCCACAGAAACAGTGTGGTTTAATGTTTGTTGTTTTCAGCCACTAGGTTTTGATGCACATGGCAATAGATACTAATACATTCGGAGAGGAGAAGTGACTTCCTAAAGTCACATGGCCATACAAGTACTTATACACCAGTGCTCTTTCTCCTGGGGAAAGCAAGGGTGAGAGAGGCCTGGGGAGGGAAGAGAAGGCAGCAGAGACTTCGGAGTCAGACAGGTTGGAGTAAAATCCTAGCCCTGCCACCTTTATGCTGTGTGACCTCAGGCAAGTGACTCAACTACTTTGAGCCTCAGTTTGCTCATTTATAAAGTGGAGATAGTGATACTGACTTGAAATCTTGGTGCCAGGATTAAATGTCTGACCAAGGGCCTGGTACACAGGAGGTGCTCAATAAATCACACTGTTAGTGTTACTGTGGAGAATCTCCAAGAGCATCCTGGAGGGCCTCACAACTTTTCCTCCTGTCCATGGGATGGGGCACAAAAATCCCAGTTCTGGAGAGCCAATGCCCTTTTGCTTAGTTGCCAACCAGGCTTGATCTCAGGGTGTCCTGCTTGTGGGTGTGCATTGCTGAGGTCCACCCAGTGGCTGAGAACCCCTAATGTTGGTGCCTCGGAAGGGCAGGGAGGTCTGGGGGTGTGAGTGGGAGGAAGCCTGACATGGGTCCTGCTGATTAGAACTGGCGGAAGCCAAGGGTGACTCAAAGAAGCTTAAATGGAGAGTCCTCCTGCTACCAAGGCTCCCAAGAAAGTTGCTCAGAAAAGGTGCATCTGTGGCCGGGCGCGGTGGCTCTCACCTGTAATCCCAGCACTTTGGGAGACCAAGGCAGGTGGATCACTGGAGATCAGGAGTTCAAGACCAGCCTGGCCAACATGGTGAAACTACTAAAAATACAAGAATTAGCTGAGCGCAGTGATCCACGCCAGTAATCCCAGCTACTTGGGAGGCTGAGCACAAGAATCATTTGAACTCGGGAGATGGAGATTGCAGTGAGCCGACATCATGACACTGCACTCCAGTCTGGGTGACAGAGTGAGACTCCATCTCAAAAAAAAAAAAGAGGTGCACCTGGACCCATCAAAGAAGAAAGGCTGAGGCCTCCCCCGCTCTGATTTCCAGCCTCCTACCTGCCTGCTGCTGCCTGGGGCGGAAAGAATTCTTTATCTGCTAAGGGTATTTTGGGGCCACGTGGGACTTGGGTTCCCAGCTGTTGGGGAAGTCCCTGAATTTCCTGAACCAAGCTGGGACCTGTGTCTTGCTCAGCATCCCTTTGGTGACACGGATTCCCCATTCCTCTTGAACAGCTGCTTGCTGCATTCACCTTCCTTACCTTTCCCCCAAGAAGCCCGCTGAGCTGAGACCATGTGAGTAAACACTACCTGCTCCCAGTCTCCTGTAGCCCCAGGGGCTTGGCTTCCTTCCACAGCTTGCTATGGAGGGCCCCTGTGACCCCACAACAAGGACTGCTGCTGTACCTTGCACAGAGCCTAGGGACTTCCCCTTCCCCTCTTCAAAGCACTTTCACACCGCCTGAAACCTGCCAAGAGCACCCAGGGGCTCTGTCCACTCCCTGCTCTTAAGAGTCCCATAATGGCTGTTTTCCTTGGCTGCTACCAGTCCAACTCCCCCTGGGATCCAGCAGTCTCCCTGGCCACAAGATGTGCCCTTCTCTCCACTTGCAGCCATGCATCAGCTACTTTCCTAGGCGCCCTGGGGGAATTCTGGTTCTCAGGAATACTCAGTTTCCTGGGGCAGAAGGACGCATAAACCAGTCATTTTGGTTAGGACACAATGACATCAGTTCTAGAATTGTGGCACAAAAAATGACAGAAACCACTTTTTGACTGGGAAGAGGGCTGGGGGGCAGGGGACAGTGCCAGGAAAGCAACAAGGAGGAGGTGGCGTTGGAACAGGTTAGGAAGATGATCAGGAGTCTGTGTGCGTCCCAGGTGGAGGCCAGCGTGGGCAAAGGCTGGGAGGGGTGAGAAGACTGCACATTTGGCTGGAGTATAGGTCCAGGAGAAGTAAAAAGGCACAAGGGGGAAGTCAGCCCCAGCCAGGCTGTGAGCGGACTTGTGTACCCTTGGATTTGGGTGACCCTGACCCAGGGGATCCACTGCTTTCTGCCTTGGTTCTTTTCCTGCAAAATGGGCATAAAAGTAGGATCTTGTTCATGGAGTTTTTTGTGAGGATACAAGAAACCAATGCCTGAAAACTCTTAGCACAAAATAAGCATTCAAAGGTAACTGTTATTATGACCGTAAATTGAATAATATAAGTTTCTACGTGATGCAGATCCTCTGCCCAAACCCACAGCGTACCTCTGCAATGGTTCTGTACCTGGGAGTGGCTTAGTGGAGAGATGTGCGCTAGAAACGTCTCTTTGGAAACCCATGGAGGGAAGGATTTGAGGGAGAGGCAGATTTCCATAGCATCCATAGAGTTATCCTTTTTAATGGATGTGCAATATTCCATTAGATGTACCACAATTTCCTTAACCATTTCTTGTTGTAACTCTCAGAGTATTTCAAATATTTATACATATTTATAAATAAATACATTATTTATAAATGTTTGAAATAATGTGTATAGTTTTCTTTTTTTCTAGTTTTTCCGTTTTTTTCCTTGTTTTTTTTTTCTGTGGGGAAAATTCTCTGAGCCACTCAAAAGTAGTACACATTTTTTTTTTTTTGGCTTTTGCTAAGAATTGCCATACCGCTTTCTGAAAAGGACTATAACATTTACCAGCAGAGTATGAATGGGTATTCTGGTCTCACCACAACTTTGGGGTTGGATTTACCAAAATTGTTTTTATAAAGCAAAAAAAAAAAAAAAAAATGATGATTGAATAGATCTAAAAGGTTATCAAGGAAAGGTTGAATTTGCATTTCTTCAATTACTAGAAAGGCTAAACTTACAAAACTGTAATTGATTTTTATTTGTATTTCTCCTTGTGAAAGCTATTTTGATGCCGTTGTTCATTTATTTATTCAAAACACCAGCCCCTCTCTCCCTCCCTCCCTCCCTCCCTCTCGCTCTCTTTCTTAATTAAAAAAAAAAAAAAG
>NW_022436983.1:6293083-6435580 GCF_009761245.1 Sapajus apella
AAAAAAAAAAAAAAAAAAAAAAAACCACTATCTGGGAAATGACAGTGAAGAGCTTCTGTGCTCATCTCATCTCTTTTTCTGACTCTCTCTTCTGCCTCTCTCTTGCATTTTTAAGTTCCCTTAAACTGCATTGGGCCCAGCTGGATAATCCAGAAGAATCTCAAAGTCAGTGGGTTCACAACATCAATGCCATCTACCGCCCTGATTCCCCTTTGCCATGTAAGGTGACATATACGAGCACATATATGAATATATGTTGGAAATAGATGCTAGTTGTCACAAAGAAAAATTAGTACTGGGACAAAGGATCTTTCAGCAATGCAGTTTTTACTCCTGGACTGCAGGAAGGGTACCCTTGCTAGCCATCATGCCACAAGAGTACAATGAACAAAGGAAAACAGACAAATTTATTCCTTATGCATTTGGGGTCGTCCTTACTGCTGTGTCTGATCTCCGTTGGCTGGAGACAGACCTCACAATCTAAACTGAAACCCGATTGGCTGACAACTTAACACTTTTTAAAACAAGTAAAGGCAATGGAGAGCTGGGACATGCCTGTGAGCATGTCACAGGCATGTCCAGCACAGATATCTTGATTAAAGTACAAGGACATAGAAGGTACTACGTGCCTATAAGCATGGCATGTCTAACAGCTACACAGGATAGGGCTTAACAAAGTTATTAGCACACTTATTCTTTAACAAGAAAGGAAACTTTAAAAAAAAAATTTCTACTTCCCACAATATATCACCCTAGGTCCTGGGGATTAGGAAGTGGTCATCTTTAGTGGGTGCTATTCTGCTGACCACAGATCCCTTCTCACGTTCTCCTTCCATCCCACATGACAGTAGGCACCTAGTGAGAATGATATGATTCTTGCTAACTGGCAGAGCAGGAGCGTCACCATCTTGGACAAGCGTCGCCATATTAAGTTCTCCTTGATTAGAAACTGCCTAAATCCAGCCCCAAAACATCAGCCCAATGGCTAATATCAGCATGACCATAAACCACAATGACATCTCCAACCAGAAATTTTCCAACCCTAAGATAAACACCCCCATCCAACCAGAGACATTCCAACCCCACAGTAAAACTCTGCTCCACACAGAAACATTCCTAGCCTGCGATAAGCTCCCCCTCCCAGAACATTTAAATACCTTGGTCTGTAAGAGAAAATGCTGCTGACCGAAATCAGCCCGAAGCCCCTCTCAGCTTTATTCTCCAGAATAAACCTGTCTTTGACTGTTAAGCCACTTTTCATGTTTTCTTCTTTCTTCAACTCTTACACAAACATCGTCTCCCCGTGCTCGCCTGTCCCTGAGGTTCCTTCCAGCCAGGGACTCCAGGCTCCATCCTCTGTGGCTGTTTCTGTGTCCACTATCTTTGGGTTTTATCTCCACCCCTCGGGCCAGGCAGCCTGGATCCCTGCACGCCCTTCCTCAGCTTTGCAGGAACTGGGGGAAGCTCAGCTCGGCACCTGCTTGCAGGTGGGACAACCACAAGAGGTGCTGGCCGTGGCCAGGGAAGGATGGCGTGTACCAGTGGGTGTGTTTAAAGAGGGGGAGGAGGACGCCTTTAGTTTCAGGTAGTCTTTTGGTCTGGAGGTCAAGTGAGCACTCGGTGTGGAGAGAGGGGTTCAGAGTCCCACAGAATTAGGAGGTGGCCGAGTCCGGTGTGTGGTGGGATAGTCTGGCGGTTGCTTAGGAGTGGGAGTGTGGCAGCAGACGCACAGTCCTCTAAAATGTCCATGCATTCTACTTTGTTAATTTGTGACACGGTCTCACTCTGTCACCCAGGCTGGACTACAGTGGCCCAACCACGGCTCAAGTGATTCTCCCGTCTCAGCCTCCCGAGTAGCTGCGACTACAGATGCATTCCACAAAGAGCTGGGATTATAAGCACGAACCACTGTGCGCAGCCAAATGTCCACACATTCTAATCCTTGGAAACTGTGACTATGGATCTTGAGACAGGGAGATTATCCTGGAATTATTAGGACAGGCCCAATCTAATCACATGAGACTTTAAAAGCAGATAACCTGGCCGGGTACGGTGGCTCACACCTGTAATCCCAGCACTTTGGGAGGCTGAGGTGGGCAGATCACCTGAGGTCGGGAGTTCAAGACCAGCCTGATCAGCATGGAGAAACGCCATCTCTACTGAAAATACAAAATAACCCAGGCATGGTGGCACATGCCTGCAATCCAAGCTACTGGGGAGGCTGAGGCAGGAGAATCCCTTGAACCTGGGAGGTGGAGGTTGTCGTGGGCTGAGATCGCACCATTGAACTTCAGCCTGGGCAACAAGAGTAAAACTCTGTCTAAAAAAAAAAAAAAAAAAAAAAAAGCAAAGAACCCTTCCTTCCTGGCTGCTTTAGAGAGAGATGTTAGAGGCGAAGAGAGAGATGTGATTCAAGAAGGACTCAGCCCACCATTGCCGGCTTTGCAGGTGGAGTAAGGGGGCATGAGCTAAAGGACATCACAGTCCCTAGAAGCAGGGAACAGCCCTTAGTTGGCTGTCGGCAAAGAAACAGGGCCTCAGTCCTAAAACCGCAAGGAACTGAATTCTGCCAACACCCTTATTGAGCGAGGAAACCAAGAGTCCCCTAGGGCTTCCAGTAGGCACACAGCTTGTTACCTGGATGGGGGTGATCAGAAAGGGCTCCCCAGAGGAATCATCACTCACGATTGAGGTCCCGAGGATGAACGGTGGTGCACTGGAATCAGGGACTGAGGCAGGCAGGGGAACAGCACTCACAGGCTGCCACAGGGAGTGGGGTGCTTGTGGGTTTACAGTGGCAAAAAGAGGCTGGTGGAAGAGAGCACCCTGGGCTTCACAGGCAGGCGAGGAGGGCAGGGCCTCTTGGGTCCTGTTAAGACTTTGGGTTTGTTTTTTTTTTAATATGGACCTTTTCACGAGTTTTCGTATCATCCTTATTTAGGGGCCATGCTAATTTCTGTATTGTTCCAGTTTTAGTATATGTGCTATCGAAGCAAACACAAGACTTTGGGCTTTATTCACAGCTGGGTTGGAAGCCACCTGAGAGTCTTCAACAGGTTGGAGGGGAAGACAGCCAATGGTGTTTTAAAAAGATCGGTCTGGTGTCTGCACTGTGAGCTGGGTGGGGGATGGGGTGGATGAGAGGAGACCCTCAGGTGGCCACTGTCAAGTCCAGATGGTGGGAAGGTGAGGAAGAGATGGTAGATTTGGGGGTAAAACTGCAGGTTACATAGACAGAACTAGTGATAGGTTGGGGACCAGGGAGAAGCAAGCGTTTCAAAAAGCAGTCAGTCTCGGCCAGGCACGGTGGCTCACACCTGTCATCCCAGCACTTTGGGAGGCTGAGGTGGGTGGCTCATTTGAGGTCAGGAGTTTGAGACCAGCCTGGCCAACATGGTATAACCCTGCCTCTGCTAAAAATACAAAAAATAGCCAGGTGTGGTGGCAGGTGCCTGTAATTTCAGCTACTTGGGAGGCTGAGGCAGGAGAATTGCTTCAACCTGGGAGGTTGAGGTTGCAGTGAGCCAAGGTCGTGCCACTGCATGCCAGCCTGGGTGACAGAGCGAGTATTCTGTCTTAAAAAAAAAGCAGTCAGTCTCAAGGAGAGTGGGAGCAGGGGTCTCAGACCCGTGGACTGCAGCGCCCCCCACCCCAGGCAGCAGAAGCTGGCAGATCAGAGCATGTGCCAAATCCTGGCTCTAACACTGCCCAGCTGTGTGACTTCGGGCCGATTTCTCAATGTCCTTGTGTCTCAGTCTCCCCACCTGTAAAATGGGTTGGCAGTTGTTGGCTATTAGAATTACTTTTGCTGTGGAAAGCCGTTCTAGCATTTGCACTTTTTTCTGCTCAGCTTCTGTTAGGCCAGTGCGTCTCAGACTCCTTGGGGCTCTTGTTAAAATGCAGATTCCAGTTTAGGCAGGTCTCGGGTTCTGCATTTTGAGAAAGTTCCCAGGTGGTGCCCATATGGCTAGCCCAGGGCCTCACCTTGAGTAATAGGTGTCAGGGTGCATAGTGGTGGAGATCCCCGGGAGACAGGGAGGGGAGAGGTGCTTACCTCGCTGGCTCTGCCCAGCTCTGGCCCCTTTGGGGATTTTACATTTGATCGGACACCCCAAGCAGGTATGGTCTGGCTGAGACCAGGTGGGGCTTTTTGAAAGTGAACTTAACAGGGTTTGTAGGGAAAACCAAGCCAACCTGAAAATAGACAGGCCTAGAAATGGTAAGGTTTTAGGCCACACTCTCTTCATCTTGATGTTGCTAAGGTGGGGCCAAGGGCCCCCAGCTGCACAGCTCATTACCTTGTGGACACCTCGTTTTGCCTTGAACCTGCGGGGAACTCCATCCAAAAGCCCCCCCTTCTCAGTTGTTGGGCTTCCCCCTCCCACTCTTCACTTCCTGACCCCTCCTTCCTTCCCGGGCAGGGGCCAGAGCACATCCCAGGTCCCTCTCCCTCTTCCCCAGGGAAGCAGGAGCTGATGAGCCAGGCAGGGTGGCCCTGGAAATTCACAGGGCCAGACTTCTCTGGGCGGCTGCAGATATCTGGGCCGCTGCCTCCTTCCCCACCAGGAGCTGGGACTGTGAAGAGCCTGTGTGAGGGGAAGGAGTAGGGGAAGGGGGTGCCCCTTCCTCGCTCAGCCCTACATGGAAAATGGGGTCCCAAGTTCTCTGCTCCTCCGTCTTTCATGGGGCTCTGAGAGGCACAGGTTGGACATCCCAGCTGAGATCCCATGGCCCCTCCGCACAGCGAGAAGACTGCCCTCTCATGGTAAGCTATAGATTTACAGGGAATTATTGTTGAAAAGAAGCTGCCACCTCCCAGTATTTGGTGTCCTTGAGACGCTATTTACATATGTGGCTTTGTATGTCTACATTCTCACGCTCTTTATGCATACACATATGATTACCACGACTTTTTTAATGTTCTATTTTTTTTGAGGTTTTCACTCTGTTGCTTAGGCCGGAGTGCAATGGCACGATCTCAACTCACTGCAATCTCTGCCTCCTGGGTTCAAGGGATTCTCCTGCCTCAGCCTCCCGAGTAGCCAGGATTACAGGCATGCACCATCACGCCTGGCTAATTTTTGTATTTTCAGTAGAGAGGGGTTTTCGCTATGTTGGCCAGGCTGGTCTCGAACTCCTGACCTCAGGTGATACGCCGGCCTCAGCCTTCCAAAGTGCTGGGATTACAGGTCTGAGCTGCTGCACCCAACCAAGATGATCCCAGTTTTGCTGGTAACGTCCAGAGCATTGTAATCAGGAGTCAGTGGAACACACGGCTTCTTCTCTCCATCAGGCCGAGTCAGGGTGCTGGCCTCAGCCACGTGCGTGTCCTAGAGCTTCTTCATGCCTGTTGGATCTGGTGCTTGTTGGCTTTAACGTCCACAGTGAACACAAGTGTGTTGTCTTCTATCTTCTTCGTGGCAGACTCGGTGGTCAGTGGGGACTTGATGATAGAAGAGTGATCAGGCTTGTTTCTCCTGGGGGTACTATTCTGAGGATATTTGGGCATTTAAAATTTATTTTTATTATTTTTATTTATTTATTTTTTTTGAGACAGAGCTTCCCCCTCGTTGCCCAGGTTGGAGTGTAATGGCATGATCTCGGCTCACTGCAGCCTCTGCCTCCCGGGTTCAAGCGATTCTCATGCCTCAGCCTTCTGAGTAGCTGGGATTACAGGCGCCCGCCACCACACCCAGCTATTTTCTATTTTTTTTTTTTTTTTGTATTTTTAATAGAGGCAGGGTTTCACCATGTTGGCCAGGCTGGTCTCGAATTCCTGGCCTCAAGTAATCCGCTTGCCTCGGCCTCCCAAAGTGCTGGGATTACAGACATGAGCCACCACGCCCGGCCCTGGGCTTTTTTATTTTAAAGATGGGTAACCTGTGGCCCAGAGATGGGGGAGAGGTGGGGACATGAAACTCAAATCTCCTCTCTGCATTTAGTTGCTGTGTGACCTTGGGCAGGTGGCTACATCTCTCTGGGCTGCAGTTTCCTCATCTGTAACATGGGTTAGTGATCTGGCCCCAAAGAGCTGGGGGTGTGTAAAGGAGGGGCTGTGTGAAAGCAGGTACCCAAGGCTAGACTTGGGGGAGTAATGTGCAATGCCATGGGCTCCCCATTCTCTACACTCCCTCCTCCCCCATTGAGCCAGGTGTGGTGGCAGGAGGGAAACGAAGCCAGAGTGCTCCCCACTGTGCCCCAGCAGAGTGAGCAGGGCCTGGGGCCATGGTCCCTGTAGACTCCGTAGCTGTCAGTGAGGTGAGCAGGCAGGTCAGGAGGGGAGACCCAGGACAAGAACCCAGAATGTCCCCACACTCAGCAGGCCTAGCACGTGAGCCCTCACACCTCTAGCCAGCTCCAGGCGCAGGCTGCTGATGCTGTGGGTTAGGAGCATGTCAGGGATCCTGGCAGTTTCTTGCCATCTGGAGAGGCTCCCAGGAGCCCCCTAGGTGACTTGAGAGAGGACACCCTCCTCTGTACTGGAGGGAGGAGGGTGTCCCCAAGGCCCTGGGCTCTGGATTAAATGAAAAGGGGACAATCCAAACACCATGTGACTATTGGACAAATATCAAGTTCATTTATTATTTCAAATTAATATGGCAACATGTTTCAGACGAGCAAAAAAAAAAAAATGATATAACCGAACACCCCATTTATCCACCTCCCAGCCACACTGCTGCTCTCTGCTGCTTCCTGAACATGCCTGGGCTTCACTGTTCCCTTGAGTGGAGACAAGAGTCAAGCAGCCCCTTAGGCTGACCAGGCCTCTCTCCTGGGGGCAAGTGGCTTCTGCTTCCCTTCCCCAAATCAAGAAAGCCCCACATTGCACCAGGGGCCACATCCTTTTTGCCAGGCACCATCTTGGATGCTGAAGACATGGAAATGTGACAAGGCTCCCTGCCTGACTCCTGCCTCACTTACTGCCTCCCTTCCTCTCCCCTTCCCCCACCCTAGAAGTTTCACATCCTGGATCACCCTAGAAAAGTGCTCCCCGTCATTCGATGTGGAAAGACAAAACTCCTTTTCTGGGATCTCAACAGAGAATTTCCTCTCTTGAACCCTTTCTTACAATGGGGCTTCACTTTCAAAGAACCCTTGAAACACGTGGTGGGGCTTGTTAAGAACATCTTCCTGAGGCCAGGCGAGGTGGCTCACACCTGTAATCCCAGCACTGTGGGAGGCTGAGGCAGGAGGATTGATTGAACTCAAGAGTTTGAGACCAGCCTGGGCAACATAGCAAGACTCAGTCTCTACAAAAAAATAAAACCTTAGCTGGGTGTGGGGGTGCATGCCTCTGGCCCCAGCTACTTGGGAGGCTGAGGAGAGAGGACTATTTCAGCCTGTGGAGGTTGAGGCTGCAGTGAGCTATGATTGTGCTATTGCACTCCAGCGTGGGCAACAGAGTGAGACCCTGTCTCAAAAAAAAAAAAAAAAATCCCACAAAACAAAAACCACACCTTCCTGAAAAGAGTGACTTTCTCTAACCCCTGCTTTATGCACAAGAATGAAACTTGAATATGAAAGATTAAACAATCTCATTTAGAAGTTAATGTAGGAGAATATCTAAGTGACATTGGGTGGGCAAATATTTCTTTTTTCTTTTTTTAAGACGGAGTCTCACTCTGTTGCCAGGCTGGAATGCAGTGGTACCATCTCAGCTCACTACAACCTCCGCCTCCCAGATTCAAACGATTCTCCTGCCTCAGCCTCCTGAGTAACTGGGATTACAGGCCTGAGCCACCACACCCAGCTAATTTTGTATTTTTAGTAGAGATGGGGTTTCACCATCTTGGCCAGGACGGTCTCAATCTCTTGACCTTGTGACCCACCTTCCTCGGCCTCCCAAAGTGCTGGGATCACAGGTGTGAGCCACTGCTTCCGGCCTGGGTGGGCAAATATTTCTTAAACAGGACCAAAAAGGAGCATTCACCATAAAAGAAAAGATTGGTACATGTACTTTATTAAAGCTAAGAATGTCCATTCATCAAAAGCCTCCATCAAGACAGTGAAAAGGCAAGCCAGAAGATGCAAGAAGATACTTGCAGTACATATATCAACAAAAGCCGGGTATCTAGGATCTGTAAAGAACTTGTACACATCAATAAGAAAAGCCAGACAACCCAATTAAAAAAAAAAGGCCGTCAGACCTGAACAGGCATCTTACAAAAAGAATGCCTAAATGGTTAATAAACATGGGACAAGGTGCCCAACAACATTACTTATCAGAGAAATGCAAATAAAAGCCACAATGAGGTATCACTACAGACCCACCAAGATGGCTAAAGTTTTAAAAACTGACATCAGCAAGTGCTGACAAGGATGTGGAGCAACTAGAATCCTCAGACACTGCAGGGAAGTGCCTACTGGTATGACTACTATAGAAGCCTGGAGGGAGAATCGATCAGAACTGAGCATGCCTTATGCCCCTTATGAGGAGCAATTCCACTCCTCAGTATACAGCCAACAGAAGCATGTACACTTGGGCACTAAAACATATGTACAAGAATGTTCCTAGCAGCACTATCATAATAACCAAAAAAGTGAAATATCTATTGAGAGCAGGCCTGGAGTGGTAGCTCAGGCCTGTAATCCCAGCACTTTTGGAGGCTGAGGCGGGTGGATTATTTGAGGTCAGGAGTTCGAGACCAGCCTGACCAACATGGTGAAACTCTGTCTCTCCTAAAAATACAAAAACTAGCCAGGCATGGTGGCACAAACCTGTAGTCCCAGTTACTTGGGAGGCTGAGGCACGAGAAACGTGTAAGCCCAGGAGGCAGAGGTTGCAGTAAGCTGAGATCGTGCCACTGCACTCCAGTCTGGGCAACAGGGAAAGACTCTGTCTCAAAAAAAAAAAAAAAAAAAAGAGGGTAGATGAGACGAATAAATATGCAATGCTATACTGCAAAGCAATGGACAGAAATGAGCGACTCTTATTTACAGCAATGTGAATGATTCTCTCAATATAATGCTGAAATAAAGAGGCCAGTTGCAGGGAAGCAGACTGTGTAATTCTACTTTATGTAAAATCCAAAAGCAGACAGCATTAATAGAAGGATAGAAATCAGTTTAGTGGGTATCTTTTGGGAGCGAGTGTGTGGGAGGGGGGAGGAGGGAAGTGCTGGGGGTGGCTAGGTCCTGTCTGATGAGTTGGGTGCTGATCGCATGGTGTGTTCGCTCTGTAATGATGCAGTGGGCTGTAACTTGAGATCTGCCCACTTTTTTGTACGGGCGTGTTAGACTTCAACAAATAAGTTTACCAGAAATTTGTACTGGTGGACGCATCCCAGAGGCAAGGTAGGAAGCAACTCTGTTAATGCCAGGGCAAGGGGATAGTGGTGATGGTTACGGTATGAAAATGACCAGGAGAATTTGCTGATGGTTTGTTAGAGAGGACAGAGTCGAGGGAGACGCTAAGGTTTAAGGTGGGAGGAAACCCAAGGGTGGTGTGGGTTTGTGGAATCAGGAGTTCTTGCCCTGATTTCTCTCCTATGATACAAAGCTCCGTCTCAGGCCTCCTGAGACTGGTGGGGACAGAGGGATTATGGATATCTGGGCCCCACCTGGCCTCACCAGCTTGTCTGACCCGCCAGGATCGACCCTTCAAGGACACCTGTGGAAACCCCAGCCACTACTACAACGAGAGCGTCAGAAGGTGCTGCTACCGATGCCCCGAGGGTGAGTGGGGGTGATGGAGGTGGGGACAAGGAGGAAATTTGTCCTTAATGGATGACCCTCTGGGGGGATTGATGAGTGGGGAAATGGTGGCCAACCATCCTGGTCATAATTGGCTGCAGTTTTCTGCAGATCATTGCCTGCGTCGCAGAGTCCAGAGACTCGGAAGGTGAGGGCTGTAGAATTGAGACTGTGTTTGTGCTTCCACAGGAAAGTCCGTCTCTGTGAGTTTTTATTTTTAACCGAGGGCTGCCCCTTATTGGACACTTACTATCCATGAGCCGGAGACCTTTCTATGCACTGTATCATCTCATTCCGTGCTTGCAATTATCCTTTATCACACTCATTTTGCAGATGAGGTTACTGGGGCTTGGCAAGCTTAAATTCCAGCCACTTCTCTTGGTGACCAGGGTCACAGAGCTGGGAAATGCTGGAATGATCAGGGCTGGAGTCGGGGCTCAGAGACCTCAGAACCCGGGCTGTCAACATCCCCTGACCACCCCTCATTTCTGGGGCCTGGAAGCCCTTTGCAGTTCTCCTCCTTCCCTCCCTCCCTCCCTTCTTTCTTTCTTTTTTTGAGATGGAGCTTCTCTGTTGTTGCCCAGGCTGGAGTGCAGTGGCACAATCTCGGCTCACTGCAACCTCCGCCTCGTTCAGGTGCTTCTCCTGCCTCAGCCTCCCAAGTAGCTGGGATTGTAGGCATGCACCACCACACCTGGCTAATTTTCTATTTTTAGTAGAGACAGGGTTTCGCCATGTTGGCCAGGATGGTCTTGAACTCTTGACCTCAGGTGATCCACCTGCCTCCCAAAGTGCTGGGATTATAGGTGTGAGCCACGGCGCCTGGCCTCTTTTTTCTTTTTTTGTATTAATTTAAAATAGAGACAAGATCTCTCTATGTTGCTCAGGCTGGTCCTGAACTCCTGGGCTCAATCAGTCCTCCTGCCTCAGCCGCCCAAAGCGCTGTTATTACAGGCCTGAGTCACCGCACCTGGTCCCTTTGCAGTTCTTAACTGTTCCAGCCTAGAACACACATTTATCTCAGAACAACCTGGACAATAGATTTCTCTGGGACTGGTCTTCTGGACCAGAGCACTCTTTCTGGAATACTCGACCACCCCCTGCACCATGACTGACTTCTAGTCGATTACCAGGAAATCCTTCTGGAGCAGGGGTGAGTGTTCTTCCGATTTTGCGGGTGATGCTGAGGCCCGAGGAGGTGAGCAGCTAGAATAGGGTCATGAGGCATTTCTGCCCCTGTGGTTATCATCAAAAGCCCCAAGGCACAACCAGTGGTCATAGATGGGTGGGGCAGGACATAATGATACCCACTGGTCTGTGACCTCCAGGAACAGAGACTGTCATGGGGATATCAGCCATGAGCTGTGCCGGTAAGGGTGGGAGGAAGTCTGTGTGTGTCTGGTTCATCTTCGCTGCTTCTTGCTTTGAGGACGGCAGGCCATTGCAAGTGGGCGGACATCGTCTGGGGGTAGAGGGGCCCATCCACCCGTCACCTAATCCTCCCAGCTGTGCTGTCTGGACGGTGGTGATGGGCTGTGGCCATCGGGGTATTCCACTGGAGCTGGGTGGGAACTTGGGTCGGTCTCCGCCACGAGATTCAGACCCGGCTCGGGCTCAGGCCCCCAAAGGACAGAGGGAAACATTCTGGGAAAGAATTTGATGTTTTTGTATTTGATTTTGGTTTGTTTGTATATCCAACAATGATTTGAAGCAGTCATTGTGTGGGGGAAAGCAGCGGGTTGGACGCTATTGGATTTTCTTGCTTTTATTTTCGGTTTAGGGTTGATTTTGAATGATCTATCAGGTGGGTCTCCTGCTTTTTTCCGTGCTTCACTGGTCAGCCACCCACCCACCCATCCAAGTACCTGCCCCTGCTCACCCGCCCATCCACCCATGTACCTGCCCATCCACCTGTCTTTTCAACCATTTACTAACCCACCCCTTCCCATCCCCTTTCCATTTTCCTTCCCATCCAGTCCTCATCCATCCACTCATCTATATGAGTTTGCTGGGGCTGCCATAACAAAATACTGAAGCCTGGGTGACCTAAACAATAGACATTTATTTTCTTGCAGTTCTGGAGGCTTGAAGGTCCAAGGTCAACGTTTTCACAGGGTTTGGTTTCTGGTGAGGGCTGTCTTCTTGGCTTGCAGATGGCAGTCTTCTCATGGTGGGGAAATCTCTCTCTCTCTTTCTCCCCCTCTTCACATAGGCCATCAATCTCATTGAATTAGGGCCCCATCCCTATGACCTCATTTAACCTTAATTATCTCCTAAAAGCCCTATATCCAAATACAGTCGCATTGGGGGTTAGGATTCAACACATTTAACATATGAACTTTGTGGTGGACACAATTCGGTCCATAGCACCATCTCCTTCCCATATCCCTCCAATTATCCTCCCTTTTACCCCCCCCATCCATACACCCACCCCTCTCCTGGCCATCTTCCCATCTACTTTTCCATCCGTCCATCCATCCGTCCGTCCGTCCGTCCATCCATCCATCCATCCATCCATCCGTCCATCCATCCCCCATCCAACAAACATTTCTTTCTTTCTTTCTTTTTTTTTTTTTTTGAGATAGAATCTCAATCTGTGGCCCAGGCTGGAGTGCAGTAGTGTGATCTTGGCTCACTGCAGCCTCCGCTTCCTGGGTTCAAATGATTCTCCTGCCTCAGTCTCATGAGTAGCTGGAATTACAGGTGCGGACCACCTCGCCCAGCTAATTTTTTGTATTTTTAGTAGAGACAGGGTTTCACCATGTTGGCCAGGCTGGTCTCAAACTCCTGACCTCACGTGATCTGCCCATCTTGGCCACCCAAAGTGCTGGGATTATAGACGTGAGCCACCGCGCCTGGCTTCTCATTCTTATGATGGGGTCATTTTTCGCCTTTCCAGCTTCTTCTCCCTTCGCTATTCTGCAGGAACTACTGCATGCTTCGAAGTCTCCGGGACTTTTCATTTGTTTATGTATTTATTAGAGATAGAATCTTGCTCTGTTGCCCAGGCTAGACTGCAGTGGTGCAATCTTAGCTCACTGCAACCTCCACCTCTTAGGTTCAAGCAGTTCTCTTGCCTCAGCCTCTCAAGTAGCTGGGACTACAGGCGCGTGCCACCGCACCCAGCTAGTTTTTGTATTTTTAGTAGAGACGGGGTTTCACCATGTTGGCCAGGCTGGTCTCCAACTCCTGACCTCCAGTGATCTGCCCGCCTCAGACTCGCAAAGTGCCGGGATTACAGGTGTGAGCCACTGCACCCAGCCTATCTCTGGGCCTTTGGACATGCCCGTTCCCATCTGGGATGCCCTCTCCACAGTCCCTACCTGCTGCAATCTTGGAACCCCTTCCTCCATGAGGCCCTCCCTTGCTAGCCTGGTGCTGGATGGTGGCACCCACACAGTTCTCCTGGGGCCTCTGGAAAGGAGTGGCCACAGTGCTCTCATTTTTCATGGGACCCACAATCCCAGCTACAGGGAGAGAGACTTCCTTCTCATCCTCTTCTGGCCCATTCAACCCCTGCCTGACAGGGCCTTGATGGGGACTGGATGGAGAGAAAATGACATCCCAGGTCCCAGGCTCCCTCCACTTAAAAGCTGTGACCTAGGAAGAGGGGGGTCCCTTCTCCCCACTTCCTCTCTGCAAGGCCCAGTGCTGGTTGGGGCTGAGCACTCCATATCGGTGTGGTAGGTGGGGCATTTTACTGGAGTTTTATTGACCTTGTGCTTCTGGAAAGCCAGAGAGAAAAAATGAAAAACCCACAAAAACCCCTTCTTTGATCTCTTGGGGAAATTTCTTGACATTTTGCCCGCCGTCTATAGCCAGCACTCAGCTGTGTGACTGGGTCTGCATGTGGGCGGGTTGGTGGAGGAAGGAAGCGGAGGGACCTTTGAGATTGAAAAGTGTAGATGTCATCGAATCCCTCCTTGCACCCAGGCCTGTGATGCCTTCTCCGGCCTTCATGAGATCAGCTCCCCAGCCCTTTGCTTACATACTCTCGGTGATGGGGAGCTCATTCACTGACTCATAGCAGTGACTGTGATTCACACCAATGGAGCACGCTATGTGCTGGCCACTGTGCTGGGCCCTTTACCCACCTTAGATCCTTCAGTCCTGATAAGAAACCCAGAGAGGAAACTTGGATGTCGAGGGGTTCAGGGATTTGCTTAAGGTCACGTGCGAATCAGTGGCTCAGCTGAGTTGTGAACGTGCCCATCTAGTGAAGTCTCCTGAGCTCTTCAGCCGTGGTTGATACCAACCCCTGAGGCCTCGAATTTGGGAGGCAGAAGAGGTTACGAGTGAAGAGCTAATGCAGTGGCTACAAAGCCCTTCCTGTTCTCCACCTTCCCTTTGAAGGGGCCTCCCCTGTAGATGTTGGAAGCCAGGCCAGGTTCATGGGGAGGATGTGAGGCCAGGCCAAGTGTGAGGTAGGGAGCATGGCAGGTGTATTCCATCTTGTCCCTGGAGCCCTGGCTTCCTCCGTGGGCTGTGAGCAGAAAGGAGGAGGAGGAGGAGGGGGTTTGTGGGTTCTGCTAGCTTCACTGCCTTTAGGTAAAGCCCAGCTCTGTACATGGGCCCGCCCACCTGGCGTGACAGCTGCTGCCCCTGCTGGCCCCCACCCCCATCCCTCTTCATCTTGGGTTTCAGCTGAGTGTGTGGGTCCCCTGTGCCCTCTGACACTGTCCCAGCAGAGCCTCTTCACAGCACCTCCTGCCCTCCCGCCATCCCTGTGTGCTTGACTCACACCTCTGCATTCCTCAGTCTCCGCTTAGTGTGGACCCTCCCTGACCCCAAGCGAGCTCAAAGGTCTGGGCTCTGGGCTCTTGGTGTCTCCCATGGTTCCACTTTCTGAACACTCCTTCCACGTATCATGACTTGTCTATCGTCTTCCTGCAGGATCCTCAGCCCGGGGCCCAGGGCTTGGCACTTGGTAGATTCTCGATTTTTGAAAGAATAGATAAATGAATGAGTATGTCTGGCTTGCCCAGCATACTCTTCTGTGACAGCCAGCCCCTGCCTCACAGGGCCAAGCTTCCCTTGCCCCCAGCACCTCCCTCTGCTGAAGTCAGGCCAGCCTCGCTCTCCTGCTCCCCTCACTCGCAGGTTCATCCTAGTCATGTCTTTATTTCAGCCTGAAAAATGCACCAGGGTTCTTTTGTGTAGGAGGAAGTATGCGGGGTGGGAGGGAGGAAATGGAAAGCAGTAGAAGGAATCAGGACTGGCTCAGTGCAGCAAGCATTTATTGAGCTCTGTTGTATATAGGGTTCTTTTGGGGTGAGAAGGACAAGGTCCTGTCCCCTGGGAGCTTACCTACTGTAGAGGAGGTGACATGCTTATATATATCTGATACTTCAGAGGGTATCTGTGCTAAGATAGTTTCAAAGGAGGAAGAATGGGAGCTTACAGTGAGGAAAAGCCCCTATGCCACTGGCCTGCATCCATCCATCCACCATCCACCATCCACCCATTCATCCACTTTTCCCTAATACATCCATCTTAGCCACCCATATACCCATCTACCCACCCATCTACCCTTCCCCACCCATCCATCCATCCATCTACCCATCCATCTACCCATCTACTCACTCATCCATTGTTCCCCCATCTATCCATCCATCCATTCATCCATCATCCATCCACCCACCCACTCATCCATCCAGTCACCCACTCATCCACCTACTCATTTATCCATTCACCCACCCACTCATCCATCCATTCACACATCTACCAACTCATCTACCCATCCACCCTTCCCCCCATCCATCCATCCACTCATCCATTTACTCACCCACTCATCCATTCAGTCACCCACTCATCCATCCACTCACCCTCTCATCTATCCACCCACCCACTCATCCATCCAGTCACCCACTCATCTATCCAGTCACCCACTCATCCATCCAGTCACCCACTCATCCACCTACTCATTTATCCATTCACCCACCCACTCACTCATCCATCCATTCACACATCTACCAACTCATCTACCCATCCACCCTTCCCCCATCCACCCACCCACTCATCCATCTAGTCACCCACTCATCCACCTACTCATTTATCCATTCATCCACCCACTCACTCATCCATTCACCCATCTACCCACACATTCACCCTTCTCCCATCCATCCATCCATCCACCCATCCAGTCATCCACTCATCCATTTACTCACCCACTCATTCATCCACTCACCCTCTCATCCATCCACCCACCCACTCATCCACCTACTCATTATCCATTCACCGACCCACTCACTCATCCATCTATTCACCCAATAATTTACTCATCCACCCATCTAACCATCCACCCACCCATCCACCCACTTTTTTTTTCTTTCTTTTTTTTTTTTTCCTGAGACAAAATCTTCCTCTGTCACCCAAGCTGGAGTGCAGTGGCATGATCTCAGCTCACTGCAATCTCCACCTCCCAGGTTCAAGCGATTGTCCTGCCCCAGCCTCCCGAGTAGCTGGGACTACAGGCACACACCCCCATGCCCATCTAATATTTGTATTTTTAGTAGAGATGGGATTTCACTATGTTGGTCAGGGTGGTCTTGAACTCCTGACCTCAGGTGGTTTGCCTGCCTCGGCCTCCCAAAATGCTGGGATTACAAGCGTAAGCCACCACACCTGCTAAATTTCCCCTTTTCATGAGAATACCAGTCATATTGGATTAGGCCCACCCTAGTGACTTCATTTTAACTGGATTGCCTCTTTAAAACCCCTATCTCCAAATAAAGTCACATTCTGAGGGGGTTAGGACTCTAGGTTGTCTTTTTTGGGGGAGACACAATTTAATCCATATCAACATTCAGGATGTATAAGGGATGTTAAAGAAAAGATCAAGATGCCCAGATTAGCTGCAGTAGAGCGTGCACGAAGTGAGCAATGTAATATAATGGCAGACTGGGAAGGTGGAGACGCAGTGTGAGGCCTGGGAATGCCGTGTGAGGCTGGGGAAGGCCATATTAATTAGGTTGGCAGAACATGTATTAATGAAATATGTGTGAGGCCCTTTGATAGGGTAATCATTGGTGAGCGGAAGTGGAAAGACTCATCCTCAAGGAGCTGACTTTTTTTTTTGGTGGGGGGAGGGAGTCTCGCTCTGTTGCCAGACTGGAGTGCAGTGGCACTATCTCTGCTCACTGCAACCTCTGCCTCCCGGGTTCAAGCCATTCTCCTATCTTAGCCTCCCAGGTAGCTGGGACTATAGGCATGAACCACCATGCCCAGCTAAATTTTGTAGTTTTAGTAGAGATGGGGTTTCACCATGTTGGCCAGGATGGTTTCAAACTCCTGACCTCAAATGATCTGCCCGCCTTGGCCTCCAAAAGTGTTGGGATTACAGGCGTGAGTCACCGCACCTGGCGGAGCTGACATTCTTATGGGGAATTAAATACTGTGAAGATTGAGCTTACAAATAAATCTGTGATTACAGCAGTTAGGTGTTGAAGGGCAAGGAATATGAGTCTTCGTTTTTATTAGGGATCCCAACCAAGACTCTGAGGCAGTGATGCTTTGATTATGATGTAAAGGCTGAGTGGGAGTTACTAGGGGAGAGGAGCATTCCTGGCAGAGGACCAGCTTGTGTAAAGGCCCTGGGGTGGCGGAAGGGAACGTGGCCCTTTTAGGGAACAGGGAGATGCTGGTGTGGCTAGAGATGAAAGGACAAGGGGGACATGGGTGAGCTGAACCTCACTAGCCATGGAAAGGACCCATCCTGGGGGCCATGAGAAAGTTTTTGAAGGTTTTGAGCAAGGAGTGATAGGGTCAGATCGACCCCTTGGAAAGCCTACTGGGGAACTACTGAAGTGTCTGAGTTAGAGAGTGACCACCAGGAAGCTAGTATGTTTGAGAGGTTCTTGCGTGTTGTTCTAGGGCAGAGGCTCTTACCCTGGGGCCCATGGGCTCTCAAAGGTAGATTTCACGGGGACCATGAACCTGAATGGATTCACTTATTTTAATTAGCCTCTAGCTAAAATTCCCTTATGAATTCCTTCTATTATGACTTAAGGCAACAAAGCACAGTGGTAATTTCAGTACACAGCTTTGTCACCAGTGGAAATCATAGATATTCTCATATTATGATACAGTGGCTGCAGATGTCGTGAAATACTGTTTGGTCTCATCACTGCTTTGAAACTGTGGAGTTGTTTTACCTTATTATTTAACAAGTTTACAAAGAATCACATGTTACTATATCTTATGTTATTTTGTTTAATGCTTTGATAACCATATTCCAATATAGTTGGATTCCTCTGTATTCCTACATATTTTATTTAGGAATTTACGATTCTATGCAGTGTACACAGGCTTTCTTAGAATGATTAGGGGCACAAGAAATATTTGGAACCCCCGGTCTAGATTATTTTCATTCTAACTGGCAGAAGGGCTCAGATAAGACAAAGAGAAATAATTGGCTCCATCACAGAGAAGTCCATGGGCACCCTACATTCAGATGTTTGATGTCGTCAGGAGCCCATTTCTCTCCAACTCCGGCTTCTGCTGGCTTTTGAGTCACCTCCTTCTTAGGCAAGTCCTGTCCACACCATGCCCATGCTTAGGCAGTGATGACCTGGGTAGCTCTAGACTTACACAGCCCTTCAGCCAGGAATCCAGTAGATAAAGAGAGGACATCCTTCTGGATTGCTTTTGTGAAATTCTCAGAGATGAGGTTTATTGGTTGGCATGCCTGGGTCATGTGCCCATGCCAAACCAATCACAGTGGTGAGGAACATGGAGGGCTCTGATTGGCTAGCTTGGGTCATGTGCTAGTCCTGAGCCAATTATATTGATGGAAAGATGTATTCTGATTGGCCTGCTTGGGTCATGTGCTCATCCTGGAAGCAAGGTAGGCAGCGATTGCTGGGTGACTTGTTTATCTCTAAATCAGGCCGGATTAGGGTCCTCCTGGCAGGGGTGTCCAATCTTTTATGTTCCCTGGGCCACATTGGAAGAAGTGTTAGTGTGGAAGAAGTGAGTTTAGACTAACACTGAGGATAGTGTTTTAGCTTATAGCTGATGAGCTTAAAGAAAAAAAAGAATCACACATGCACACAGCAAATCTCATAATGTTTTAAGAAAGGTTATGAATTTGTGTTGGGACTCACTCAAAACCATCCTAGGCCAAACACGGACTCTCTTAGGTTGAACAAGCTTGGTCTAGACTTTCATGGTCTAAAGTTATGGCTCCCCTAATTCCTGTAGTGAGATAAGACCCCTGCAGAAATGATGACAACCAGCGCTTATACAGTGCTTGTTGGGTGCCAGGACTGCTGTAGTACTTTACACATATTTATCCTCACTGTCCACTCAGTCCTTTCGAGAACAGTAGGACGGAAGTCCTATAGTAACTTACTAGTGCTAAATATATACACTTACTATGCACCCATATACACTTACTATGCAGCCACATACACACACACAGATAGTGCTGACAAGGTCATTGTAACTTGGCAGATGGCAGCCCTAGAATCCCAGGCCCAGCTTTTCTCTATAACTGTTGCTTTTCCTTGCCTGCCAGGTGACCTTAGGCTAGGGCTACCCCTCCTATGTGTCAGGGCCTCCATCTATAACACGGGAATTGGACTGACATATTTCAGGGGTTGGAGGTGGAGCTGGGAGGGGCTTCAGGGATGACAGGTGTGGGGCAGAGCTTGGGTTCTAAGGCCTTTGCTAAGTCAGCTTGGCTTGGAGTTTCTCTGTCTCTTTCCCCAGGGCTGTCCCCGACACAGCAGTGCCCACAGAGGTCTACTGACTGCAGGAAGCAGTGTGAGCCTGAATACCACCTGAATGAGGCCGGCCGCTGCACAGCCTGCGTGAGCTGTTCTCGAGGTAAGGGGCTTGTTCTCTCTCCAGGGCCTCCTTCTAGGGAGCATTAGGGGTCCTCAGAGGAGAGGTGAAGAATCTGGAAGGTGGAGAGCATCATGATTTGATGTTTGTTCTCTGAATTGTCCTCCTGGTACCTCAGTTTACCTCTCTGCATTTGTGACTTGATGTCAGCCATGACCTTTTGCATCTGTACTTTCACAGAGACTTACTATGTTTCCTGAAGAAGAGGACTCACATTTTTTTGAGTTTAGTCCTCACCAAAGTCCTAGGGAGGATTCCTTGCTTATCCTTCCTTTACAATGAGGAATTTGAGGATAGTGAGGTTAAGGGCCTTTTTAAAGTTACAAAACTCGGCCAGGCGTGGTGACTCATGCCCGTAATCCCAGCATTTTGGGAGACCAAGGCGGGCGGATCACCTGAGGGCAAGAGATCGAGACCATCCTGGCCAACATGGTGAAACCCCATCTCCACTAAAAATACAAAAATTAGCTGGGCATGGTGGCGGGCAGCTGTAGTCCCAGCTACTCGGGAGGCTGAGGCAGGAGAATTCCTGGAACCTGGGAGGCGGAGGTTGCAGTGAGCCAAGATTGCACCACTACACTCCAGCCTGGTGACAGATCGAGACTCTGTCTCAAAAAAAAAAAAAACAACAACAACTCTGGTAAGCGGCAGAACTGGAGTTCGAGTTGTGGCCTGACACCAAGAGCTGTGTTCTTTTTCTAAGACCACAGGACTTCCAGGAAAACTGTTTCAATATGGCCTTTTAGTGTTAGTTTCTTATTACGGTTAGAGAATGTGGTCTGTGTGCTATCTGGTGTTTATTTTTGTGTGAGTTTTTTTCAGGGTTAGGGTGGGGGAAATTTGTTGAGATCCTTTTGTGGTCTAATAAATACTCAATGATCACATTTTTTCAGAGTGTTCAGTGTGTGGGTGTTTTAAAATGTGTATTCTGTTTGTTGCATATAAAGTTCTCTATATATCTATTAGGTTAAGCTTGTTAATTGTGTTATTTAAATTATATGTGCTCTTTTTTCTTTTTTTGATAAGGGCACTGGAGATATATGTGCTCTTATTTACTTTTATCACCTTTATTTCTTTTTTTTTTTTTTTTTGGGACTGAGTTTCGCTCTTGTTACCCAGGCTGGAGTGCAATGGCGCGATCTCGGCTCACCGCAACCTCCGCCTCCTGGGTTCAGGCAATTCTCCTGCCTCAGCCTCCTGAGTAGCTGGGATTACAGGCACGCGTCACCATGCCCAGCTAATTTTTTGTATTTTTAGTAGAGACGGGGTTTCACCATGTTGACCAGGATGGTCTCGATCTCTTGACCTCATGATCCACTCGCCTCGGCCTCCCAAAGTGCTGGGATTACAGGCTTGAGCCACCGCGCCTGGCCTATTTCTTTTTTTTTCTTTTAGGCTACATTCTAACTCAAGATATCGCCTTTATTTCTGAGACAGATGTGTTAAAATCTTATCTCCCAGTATGCTTGTTCATCCATTAGATTTTCATTGTGTTCTATTTTTGCTTCATATATGTCAAAGCTATGTTATTAGGTGCATAAATGTTCATGAATATTATGGGTTTTTGGTGGGTTGGGCTTTTTATCCACATGACTATATCTCTCTACTCCTTGTAATGCCTTCTCCCTTAGTTTCACATTTGTTTGGCATTAATATTACTATTCCTTCCTGAAAGAAATAGCAAAGGTTAAAAAGAAAGACAAGTAATAATATAATAACACTGCCATTTCTTCTTTCTTTATATTAGCATTTCTCTGGCATATCTTTGAATTTCTAAAAGTAATGACTGCATTTTATGAAGTGAAAATTATAAACATTTATTATTAAAAATTCAAACAATAAAGAGAATATAAGGAAGAAAATAAACATTGCCCTCCCCACCCCTCCATCTGGAGAGAACTGCTATTAACATTAGATGTAGACATGCCTCTCTACCTCTCTGTATAGAGACAGGTAGGTTAGTAACCACACAGCCTGTACACACATACAAAGAAGGAGTTTTAAGAGAATGGCAACATATTATTTATGGCATTAAAATGACATTTAATTTTAATCAAAAGTATCAGAAAAAGAAGAGACTCAAGTGAAACAGGAGAATGCCAAACCGCAGTCAGATTAATGTATTTTCAGCAAAATATATTGCAGTTCCTGTACAAGGAAAAAAACCCGATAAAATTAAGAAAGGAGGTTATGAAAATCAGTAAGTGGTTAATAATCATTTCAGAAACTACTATCTCTTGCAGTAAAGCCGCAATCTACTTATTTTGAGTTTTGGACAGTAGAGAATAGACTGACTCCCTGTAATGAAGAACAGAACAATTTTTTCCCCACCTCTGCATCCTCTACCTGACTTTTATTGCTTACACAATTTTTAATTTGTCACAGTCTATAATGTTTATGTTCTCTTCTGCACTCATGAGTCCCTTGGCATGTTAGCCTTACATTTTTTTATGATTCATGATGAGTTTATTTGCCACAGCTTCTCCATTCCTGAGTTTTTCACTTTGATTCATCACTTGAGTGATTGGATTACACTGTCAGGTGGATTTTTCAAGAAGCGCTCTTCTTTGCAATATTCCCTGAGTTCTTTCATGTTTGAGGATGCTTGTCTGTTGCCTATATTTTTCTTTTCTTTTGTTTTTTCTTTTTGAGATGTAGTCTGACTCTGTTGCCCAGGCTGGAGTGCAGTGGTTGAGGTTGGCTCACCACAACCTCCGCCTCTTGGATTCAAGCGATTCTCATGCCTCAGCCTCCTGAGTAGCTGAGATTACAGGCACACACCACCATGCCTGGCTAATTTTTGTATTGTTAGTAAAGATGGGGTTTCATCATGTTGGCCAGGCTGGTCTCCAACTCCTGTGATCCACCCACTTCAACCTCCCAAAGTGTTAGGATTACAGGCGTGAGCCACTGTGCCCGGCCCAATTTCTTATCTTTACATATTAAGACAGGGTCTCACTTTGTTGTCCAGGCTGACCTTAAACTCCAAGGCTCAAGTGATCCTCCTGCCTCAGCCTCCTGAGTAGCTGGGGCTACAGGTGCATGCCACACATTTTTTTCGTGTGTCTCTAAGGATATAAATTATAGTCGTGTATTGCTTAATGACAAGAATACATTCCGACAAATGTGTCATCAGGCAATTTCGTCGTTGTGCAAACATCCTAGAGTTGTGCACTTACACACACCTAGATGGTGCAGCCTATTGCACACCTAGGCTCGATGGCAGATCCTTTTGCTCCTGAGCTACACATCTGCACAGGATGTCACTGTCCTGAATACTGTAGGCAACTGTGACACAATGGTAAGTGTTTGTGTATCTAAACGTATCTAAGGCTGGGCGCCGTGGCTCATGCCTATAATCCCAGCACTTTGGGAGACCAAGTGGGTGAATCACAAGGTCAGGAGTTTAAGACCAGCCTGGCCAAGATGGTAAAACCCCGTCTCTACTAAAAGTACAAAAAGTTAGCTGGGCGTGGTGTTAGGTGCCTGTAATCCCAGCTACTTGGAAGGCTGAGGCAGAGAATTGCTTGAACCCGGGAGGCAGAGACCGTAGTGAGCCGAGATCGCGCCACTGCCCTCCAGCCTGGGCCACAGAGCAAGACTCCGTCTCAGAAAAACAAGAAACAGAAACAAAAACAAGCAAAAAAAAAAAAAAATCTAAACAGGAAAAGTGCAGTAAAAATATGATATAAAAGATAAAAAATGGCACGCTTGTACAGGGCACTTACTGTGAATGGAGCTTGCAGGATGGGAAGTTGCTCTGGGTGAGTGAATGAGTGAGTGATGAGGGCATGTGAAGGCCTAGAGCATTACCGTATACTACTGTAGACTTCAGAAACACTGCTCACTTCAGCTACACTATATGTATGAGACATATTTTTTCTTCAATAATATATTAAACAGCTTACTGTAATTTTTCACTTTATTTATTTTTTATTTATTTATTTTATTTATTTATTTTTTTGAGACGGAGTTTCGCTCTTGTTACCCAGGCTGGGGTGCAATGGCCCTATCTCAGCTCACCGCAACCTCCGCCTCCTGGGTTCAGGCAATTCTCCTGCCTCAGCCTCCTGAGTAGCTGGGATTACAGGCACGTGCCACCATGCCTAGCTAATTTTTTGTATTTTTATAGAGACGGGGTTTCACCATGTTGACCAGGATGGTCTCGATCTCTTGACTTCGTGATCCGCCCGCCTCGGCCTCCCAAAGTGCTGGGATTACAGGCTTGAGCCACCGCGCCCCGCCTTAATTTTTCACTTTATAAATTTTAACTTTTTAAATTTTTGGCTCTTTAAATAACACTTAGCTTAAAGCACAAACACATTGTACAGCTGTACGAAAATATTTTCTTTCTTCATAGCCTTATTCAATATACTTTTTTCTATTTTTAAATTTTATTATTTGATTTAACATTTTTAAGTTAAAAGCTGACACACAAGCACCTCCATTACCCAAAGCCTACATAGAGTCAGGATAATCAAAATCACTGTTTTCCTTTTCTGAATCTTGTCCCATTGGCTGGGAGTGGTGGCTCATGCCTGTAATTCCGGCATTTTGGGAGGCTGAGGTGGGTGGATCACTTGAGGTCAGGAGTTTGAGACCAGCCTGGCAAGATGGTGAAATCCTATGTCTACTAAAAATATAAAAATTAGCTGGGTGTGGTGGCATGCACCAGTAATCCCAGCTACTTGGGAGGCTGAGGCAGGAGAATCACTTGAACCTGGGAGGTGGAGGTTGTAGTGAGCCGAGATCGTGCCACTGTACTCCATTCTGGGTGACAGAATGAGGCTCTGTCTCAAAAAAAAAAAAAAAAAAAAAAAAAAAAAAAAAGAATGTTGTCCCATTGGAAAGTCTTCAGGGGCAGTAAAACACATGGAGTGTCATTTCGTATGATGATGACAGTGTCTTCTGTATGCCTCCAGAAGGACCTACCTGAGGCTGTATTACAGTTAACTGTGTTTTTTTAATAAATAGAAGGAGTACACTCTAAAATAATGATAAGGCTGGGCTTGGTGGCTCACACCTGCAATTCCAGCATTTTGGGTGGCCAGGCTGGGAGGATCACTTGAAGCCAGGAGTTTGAGACCAGCCTGAGCAACACAGTGTGACTCCCATCTCTACCAAAAATAAAATAAATTAGCTGAGTGTGGTGGCACGTGCCTGTAGTTTCAGCTCGCAGGAGGCTGAGGTGGGAGGATTACTTGAGTCCAGGAGGCTGAGGTTGCAGTGAGCCGTGATCATGCCACTGCACTCTAGCCTGGGCAATAAAGCAAGACCCTGTTTCAGAAAAAAAAAATGATAGAAAGTATAGTACAGTAAGTACATAAGCCAGCCACATCGCTGTTTATTGGCGGTATCAAGTATTATGTACTATCCATAGTTTTATGTGCTATGCAGCACTTTTATACCACTGGCAGTACAGTGGGTTTGTTTACACCAACATCTCCACAAACACGGGAGCAATGCGTGTGCTACGTCATTGCTATGGCTATGACATCACTAGGCAACAGGAATTTTGCAGCTCCATTGTAATCTTATGGGGCCCTCATCACGTGCGCCGTCCATCATTGGCAGAAGTGCTGCTCGGCGGTGCGTGAATGCATCGTTTCTAACGTGTCCTGTTTTCTCTCTTTCCTGCCTCCTTGAGTGTTGGTTCTCTTTGCACTCAGAACTCCTTTTCCCTGGGGCTGCTTTTCCTCTGATGTCTGGTGACTTTCGGTTCTGTGCACATGGTATCTCATGATGTGGGCAGCCTGCAAATGGGGCTTCTGAAACCCACCTCTGAGGACCATGGGGCTGAGGTGGGGCTACAGGAGTCTCTGTGTGGGACATGCGTGGCCTCTGCTGTGTGTCATGAGTAGATGAGGAGTTACCCAGCACCTCTCCCCTCCCTTCAGCGAGTTTCTCTTGGCTATATTGTGGGCTGTGGTCTCCTTCGCTCTGGTCTCGACTGTCCTCTGCCTTCCGTATTTCAGGGAGTTGTCTTCGTTTCTAATCTGCCAAGGCTGCCCCTTCTTAGTCTCCAAGCCTGTTGCACATTAATTATTATTTTTACCAGTGATTTTTTTTTTTTTTTTTTGAGATTAAGTCTTGCTCTTTCGCCCAGGCCAGAGTGAAGTGGTGCGATCTCCGCTCACTGCAACCTCTGCCTCCCGGGTTCAAGCAATTCTCCTTTCTCAGCCTCCTGAGTAGCTAGGATTACAGGTGCCCACCACCCCCAGCTAATTTTTGTATTTTTTAGTAGAGGTGGGGTTTCACCATGTTGGCCAGGCTGGCCTCGAACTCCTGATCTCAGGTGATTTGCCTGCCTTGGTCTCCCAAAGTGCTGGGATTACAAGCGTGAGCCACCACGCCCAGCCTAGCTTTTACTTTTTATGTGTTAACCAACCTCTGATTTCCTGCTTTTCCTGCCAACACTTGTTATTAACTGTCTTTGATTCTAGTCATTCTAGTGGATATGAAGCGGTATTTCACTGTGATTTTGATTTGCATTTCCCTAACGGCTAATGGTGTTGAGCGTTTTTCATGTGTTTATTGGCCATGTGTCTATCTTCTGTAGAGAAATGTCTATTCCAACCCTTTGTCCATTAAAAAAATTAATAAGCTATTTCTGGCTGGGTGCAGTGGCTTACACCTATAATCCCAGCACTTTGGGAGGCCGAGGCGGATGGATCGCCTGAGCTCAGGAGTTTGAGACTAGTCTGGGCAACATGGTGAAACCCCATCTGTATTAAAAATACAAAAAATTAGCTGGACATGGTGGCACGTGCCTGTAATCCCGCCTACTCAGGAGGCTGAGGTAGGAGAATCGTTTGAACCTGGGAGGCAGAGGCTGCAGTGAGCTGAGATTGTGCCACTGTACTCCAGTCTGGGTGACAGAGTGAGACTCTGTCTAAAAAAAAAATTAATAAACTATTTCTTAGAGCATTTTAGGTTTACAGGAAAAGTGAAACAGAGAATACAGAGTTCCCATCTACCCTCTACTCCCTTCCCATTCTCCCACAGTTTCTCCTATTTATTTATTTATTTGAAACAGGACATCACTCTGTTGCCCAGGCTAGAGTGCAGTGGTACAATCACAGCTCACTGCAGCCTCAACCTCCTAGGCTCAAGCGATCCTCCCGCCTCAACCTCCCAAGTAGCTGAGACTACAGGCGTGTGCTACCATGCCTGGCTAATTTTTCTTTTTTTTTGTAGGGATAGGATTTCGTCATATTGCCCAGGCTGCTCTGGAATTCCTGAGGGCAAATGATCCTTCTGCCTCAGCCTCCTAAAGTGCTGGGATTAAAGGCATGAGCCACCATGCCTTACATTTGTGGGCACAGTTGTTAGAACTGATGACCTGATAATGATGCGTTATTGTTACCAACTGAAGTCCATAGTTGACATCAGGGCTCACTCTTGCCGTTGCAGATTCTAGGCTTTAGACAAGCGGATGATGATGCGTATCCACCATCACAGTGGCACCTGGAATAGTTTCACTGCCCTCAATGTGTGCTGAGCTCATCGGTTCACCTCTCCCTCCCCCTGAACCTCTGGCAGCTACTGATCTTTTTGCTGTCTCGATAGTTTTTTCTTTTCCAGAAATGTCATGTAGTTGGAGTCACGGTGTGTAGCTTTTTCAGACTGGTGTCTTCCATTTAGCAATATGCATCTAAGTGTCCTCCGTGCCTTTTTTTTTTTTTTCATTAAAAAAAATGGGTACATTAATTAATTTTATTTTTAATCCAATTGGTAGTAATCACCGGGGGGTGAGCTGGGAGGAGGAAGCTGCATTCTGGACTCCACCTGCTCACTCCTCCTCATCTCAGGAGCTCTCCGGAGAGATGCCTTCCTCCTGTTCCCCTCTGTGACCCCTGTCTGTGTCCCTCAGATGACCTCGTGGAGAAGAGGCCATGTGCGTGGAACTCCTCCCGTGTCTGCGAATGTCGACCTGGCATGTTCTGTGCCATGTCTGCCGTCAACTCCTGCGCCCGCTGCTTCCTCCACTCCGTCTGCCCAGCAGGGATGATTGTCAAGTTCCCAGGTCAGTGTCCCCACCCTCGGCCCAGCACGGAGACCTGTGCCATTACCGCCTCACCTTCCGCCCACCCCAATGCACTATTGACATCCGATCTCCTGCTTCCCTGAGGCTGCTGGACAGATCGTTTCTCCTTCTGCCATGGCCCAGGAATATGCCCAGCGCCCAGCGCCTCTGCTGCCCTCCCAACCTTGTGTTCCAGGCGAAGAGAGACCCTGCTGTTCCCTGGCATAGACCTGGCTGCAGGAGGTCTTGGTTTGGTTTGAGGCTCAAGGCAGAAGTTATCTGATGCCTCATAAGCAAGAAGGAACCCTGAAGTCTCTGTCCTGGGAGTTGGCTTCCGGCTTTCAGATTCACGGCTTTGGGAGTTAGAGGTGCTGAGAGATTGGGCCCCAGGCTTGAGACTGGAGAAACATGGGTTTCTTTTCCAGCTTACCGTGTGATCTCAGACAAGCTTCTTACCTCTCTGACTTCTGCTTTTCTGATAGTGCAAGGTGTCGGGGCTGCTCATAACCAGAGAGGGGTACAGGCCACAGTACCTGTCTGGGCGGCGTTGGGACCATCTTCCAGAAGGGAGGCATGAGGAGTGGGTGGGCTTTGGAGCACAGCATAGAGTGGGTGCCGCAGCTGCGGGTACATGGAGCAGGGAGATGGGCTCAGACACAGCCCTGTGTCCCCTGGAAAGGGCCACCCTGAAACCTGTGACCCCTCCCCCAACCGGGTCCTTCTCTGGAGTCCCATGCCCTGCTGTGCACCCTGGGGGATCGGCAGTCTCCCCCATTGCCACCACTGCCTGCTCCTCTTCTCCCTCCCCCTTCCTTCATCCCTTGCAGCCAGCCATCCTGTAGACTTGGCCCCCCAACTGGCTTCTCCATCTTCTCACCCCTAATTCCTTCTCTTATCCAGCCCCATGGCAGAGAGCCAGAATGACCCTTGCAAAACCAAATCTGGATTTGATCCTCTCTGTCTCCCTCCCCAGCAACACACACGTATATGCCTGAAATGCTTCAGTATCTTCCTGTTACTCTAAAGATAAGGACCCAAGACCAGGCGTGGTGGCTCATGCCAGTAATCCCAGCACTTTGGGAGGCTGAGGCAGGTGGATCACTTGAGGTCAGGAGTTCAAGACCAGCCTGGCCAACATGGAGAAACCCCATTTCTACTAAAAATACAAAATTAGCCAGGCGTGGTGGCACGCGCCTGTCATCCCAGCTACTCGAGAGGCTGAGGCAGGAGCATCACTTGAACCTGGGAGACGGAGGTTGCAGGTGGCAGTGAGCCGAGATCGTGCCATTGCGTTCCAGCCTAGGTGACAAGAGTGAGACTGTCTCAAAAAAAAAAAAAAAGAAACTCCAGGGACTCAGCACTATGTCATTCTTCAGGTCCCAAGGCCCCCAGTCGATTTGCCTTCTTCTCTTTGTCTTTCAGAGTCTTCTTACATTTATTTTGTACATAATGTCCAGGGCTTTTAGCAGTCCTTAGCTGGAGGAAGAGGGAAAAGCGTGTCTACTCTACCTTCCCAGATTCACGGCCCCTCCTTCCTCCCAGCCTCAGCTCTCAGCCCCAGCCCCTCACTCTCTGCACTCCACCTCGGCTGCCCTTCTTCCAGGTGGGTGGACCTGTGCGCTCTCTGTGCCACCCGGCCTCTGCACATGCTGTTCTCTCTGCCGGGGACACCCTTCCCTCTCCATTCACTTAGTCAAATCCTACTCTGCCCTGAGCTCTCCATTCCACTTCCTCAAGAGGCCTTCCCTGGCCTCTCGCCAGGGAAGCTGGCAGCACTGTGTCCTTTGCAAGCGTGGATGCCTACCTCTCTCTCTGTCTCGTGGTTTGATCAATGCCTGTCTCCCTCCCTGGCTGGAAGCTTCCCGAGGGCAAAGACCATGCCCAGGGTGTTCCTCAGCATCTCTCCACTGCCCAGTCAAACGCTAGGCATGGCATCTGCTCCCCATAGAGATTCGCTGAATTAAGGTATGGGGGCACCTGGCAGGGAGATCCAAGCTGGGGGTGGGTGGATTCAGATCTGGTCGAATTCCCCTTGGGTCAAGGGAGGGTGCTGTGCTAAGGAAATGATGAAGTCCCCCACCCACAGGCAGGGAGAGTGCTGGGGTGGACATGGCAGCAGATACCTAGGGTTTTGCAAAGATTTGCAACTGTGGGCCGTGCTCCCACCCGTCTCTGGACCTCAGTCTCCCCATCTGTCAGATGAGGATTTGTAACTGAAGGCCTTGAGGGCCTCTCCAAAAAGGCCAAACTTCCGATAAGTTTCCAGCTCAGAAGCTTGCATCTCTGTGAAAAACATCCTGAATCTGGTTGTTACAGGCGAGGCTTCTGGCTGGAGGGACTGTCTGGGCAGTGTTCCTGAGACTGCCACATGGCGGCGCCAGAGGCCTCCCTTTGCTGCCCAATGCGGTGCTACTGGCCCGCCCTACGTGGCCATTCACTTAAAATGCAGCTAGGGGCTGGGCTCGGTGGCTCAGGCCTGTGATCCTAGCACTTTGGGAGGCCGTTGAGGACGGATCATGAGGTCAGGTGTTCAAGACCAGCCTGACCAATATGGTGAAACCCCGTCCCTACTAAAAATACAAAAATTAGCCAGGCGTGGTGGTACATTCCTGTAGTCCCAGATACTCAAGAGGCTGAGGCAGGAGAATCGCTTGAACCCGGAGGCAGAGGTTGCAGTGAGCTGAGATCATGCCACTGCACTCCAGCCTGGACAACAGAGTGAGACTCCATCTCAAAAACAGAACAAAACAAAAACACAAATCAATAAAAAATTTTTAAAAATGCAGCTATGTCTGCATTGAGAAGTGCTGTGTGTATACTACGCACTAGATTTCAAAAACAGTATAAACAAGAATATGATTAATTATTTTTTATATTGATTGCCTGCAAACATGATAACATTTTAGATACATTGGGTGAAATAAATATACTATGAAAATTAATTCCACTTATTTCTTTTTACTTTTTAAATGTGGCTCCTAGAATATTTGAGCTGACATGTGTGTCTCACATATTTCTGTTGGCTGACACTGCTTTAGAAGTGTTCTAATCTTGGCTGCCAGATCCTGATTCATCTCTGGGATCCCCTGTGGACTCACCCATGGGGCAGCTCTCAGGGCTTGTTTTTTTCCAGCTATAAAATGGAAAGCAGTTTCTGCCTCCAATCAGCTAAGCCTCACTGGCTCTCTTTCCTGAGATTCTCAAGTCTCCATAAGGCAGACAGTATTAGCCCTTTTTTCCAGGTGTGGAAATTGAGGTCCAGAGATGGGAGGTAAATCGCCTGCAAAGACAGAGCAGGAAATATCTAAGCTTAGGTGTCGCCACCCCACCATGCCACGGAACAAGAGGTCAGCATTGCTCATGCTCACCTCCATGGAAAGTTTCAGAGCGAAGTCCCATGCATACCGTCACCTTTTAAGTGATGGGACAGGAGTCCAAATGGGGGCAAGGACACAGCGTTTACCATATGTCACATGGTGTGATGGGCACCTCATGTACATTCTTCTGTTTATCCTGACGACAGCCTGGTAAAGAATGTCTCATTACAATCATTTGACTGGGCCAGGCACGGAGGCTCATGCCTGTAATTCCAGCACTTTGGGAGGCTGAGGCGGGTGGATCACCTGAGGTCAGGAGTTCAAGACCAGCCTGGTCAACATGGTGAAACCCCATCTCTACTAAAAATACACAAATTAGCCAATCATGGTTGTGGATGCCTGTAATCCCAGCTACTTGGGAGGCTGAGGCAGGAGAATTGCATAAACCCGGGAGGCAGAGGTTGCAGTGAGCCGAGATTGCATCACTTCACTCCAGCCTGGGTGACAGAGTGAGACTCTGTCTCAAATAAATAAATAAAAATAAAAAAATAGAATCGTGTGATTTGCCTGGCAGTTAGGACGTGGTAGGCAAACTCAGGGACACTGGATGGATGATGTGTGTGCGTTTTCCTCTCCACTTTGCTTCCATCCAGCACTCTTCAGGACTCCTTGGATTGCAAGTAGCAAAATCCCCAATTTTTTAGCACATGTAGCTTAAAAGTCTGGAGATAGCTCTGAGAAGCTTCAGGCATGGCTGGATCCAGGACTCCATCTTGCCCTATCTCTCACCCCTGTTTCCCTCTGTGTTGGTTGGTCTGCAAGTTACTCACTAGCAGCTCTAGGTTAGCTTACAGCCCAGCGCCAGTGGGAAGACAGCTTCCCTTTCTTACATCTTTAATATCCAAAACCAAAACCTTTAAATCCCAAACCAAAATCTTTAAATTCCACCTCACGGGCTTGGGTCATATGTTCACTCCTGAACTGGCTCATCATGGCCAGAGGAAAGGGATGGATTGATTGGTCCAGCCTGGTCTCATGGCCACTCCTAGAAAGAGGGTTCAGTCGGTCCCGACTCCTAATCACAGATACTGCCATCAGAGGGAGAGCAATTCCCCAGGGCAAGTTGGGTTGCTTTACTCCAAAGGGGAACGAACGGCAGGCAGGCACCCCCTCCAGATGACCACTGCGTTTTCTTTTTTTTTTTGTATGAGACAGAGTCTCGCTCCGTTGCCAGGCACCAAGCTGGAGTGCAGTGGCGCGATCTCAGTTCACTGCAACCTCCGCCTCCCAGGTTCAAGCAATTCTCCTGCTTCAGCCTCCCGCGTAGCTGGGACTACAGGCATGTACCACCAAGCCCAGCTAATTTTTGTATTTTTAGTAGAGACAGGGTTTCACCATGTTGGCCAGGATAGTCTTGATCTCTTGACCTCGTGATCCACCTGCCTTGACTTCCCAAAATGCTGGGATTACAGGCAAGAGTCACCGGCCGACCACTGCATTTTCTAAGTGTCCCATCTCCAACTCTGGCTTGTGGTAGTGAAGGGTGTATTCCTGGAGACTTTGGGTCCCCAGCACCGATTCTGAAAGCACTGCTGTCCTCCCTGCAGGTACAGCACAGAGGAACACTGTCTGTGAGCTGGCTTCCCCAGGGGTCAGCGCTGCCTGTGCCAGCCCAGAGAACTGCAAGGAACCCACCAGGTGACTCCCTGCCTCTGTCTGTCTCCGGCCCTTCCCCCAAGCTGACCTTTGGATGAGGCTGCCCTACCCCACAAGACGCCCAGGGTACAGCTGGGCTGGGGGCATAGGTGGGGTTCAGCTCACGGTGTCAGGACTCCCAGGTGCCTCTCTGCCAAGGCCTCAGATCATTTGAGGCCCTAGAGTGTGCCCGGCCCTGCCCTGAGCACACAGGAAACCCAGAAGGCCTAGAAAGTGTAGGCCTTGATCTCAGGAGCTTACAGTGGGCCCGCCAGAGGCGGTGGGCGAGGGCCCGGGACCTGTCTCTGTGGAGACTGTTATCCCTGGGCACAGGCCTCCCTTGCCCCATTGGCAGAATTGTCAGTCCTGTCTCTGGCTTATTCCCCAGTGGCACCATCCTCCAGGCCAAGCCCACTCCGGTGTCCCCAGCAACCTCTAATGCCAGCACCATGCCTCTAAGTGGGGTCGCCCACCTCGCCCAGGAAGCTGCTTCTGAATTGACAATGGCTCCCGACGCTCCCTCCTCTGTGGGATGGCCTAGTTCACATCCAGGTAATTTCCCCATGAAGCCGTGGGTCATCTCCCTGGGGTGCCTGATTGCTGGATGGCCCATGAGTGGGGGTGTTTGAGGCAGGTGGGCACTGATCTGTGGTCTCTTCCCGGTGGGGAGAGAAGAGAGTGGTAAGGTCTAATGCGGGGCTGAAAGCATCAAGGGCCAGAGATAGACACAAGAGGGCTCATTCATTTGCCAGCAGTGCAGAGGGCCTGCCATGTGCCAGGCACTGGTGCCTACCTCTCACCTTTATTTTCCTCTATGTTGGTTTGTCAGAGGGAAATGGGCCCCACTCTACTGTTGTGCCACTTGTGACACAGCTGGCTGGCCTCTGCACACGTCTGCCTGATGCCCTTCTGGTCCCCATTGCGAAGGGTCGACCCTCAGTGTCAGGGTCGCCTCACATTGGGGCACCTCACATTGGGGCGCCACTCTCTGGGTCACTACTTGTGGGGGTCTGTCCTGCAGACCGTGACTTAGTGATGGGTGAGTAAACTACACTGACAGATATTATGCTTCGTTAGTTGGGCTGAGGGTCTGGCAGCTTACAGACTCCCAGGAGAGTGCTGTAAAGAGATGGCAGCTGCCAACCCTCCTTAGCCAGTGAGACTTATATTTATTTAGTAAAGTTTAATTGACAGAGGCTTGAGTCAACACCACTAGAGGTTAAAGATCAAAGCACAGGTTCTGATGCTTAAAGCAAACACCATTAGAGGGTGATGATATCTTTGGTCTACTTCCTCTTGAGGGGGCCTTCTGGCTCAAAGGTTAGTTTTAAGACTACATGAGTAAACAAGCTAGTTAGGTAAACTCCTTCACATACCTTAGCTATCTGCTTTACTAATTAACTAAATGTAAAGGGGATTTAGGCTGCCTTCAGCCAAGAACTATAGAAAAAACCTTTAGGCCTTCTAAAAGGGTTTGAGACTATATTCTATAACCTTCTCTAATGTTTTTCCCACTACCCTGAGTTAATTCCCACAAGATAGTCCATTTTTATTACTGAATAGCCCTCCATGGCGTAGATATGCCATGCTCTGTTTATCCAGTTTTTGGGTATTTGGGTTGTTTCTGCCTTTGGCTGTAATGAAGAATGAAAAATACATCCTCGTGTGCATGTGCTTTCCTTTTCTTGGGTTGGATTTGTAGGACTCCTAACAATTTGGGGTTTGAGCTCTTTTCCTATAGTTGTACCTTCTCCTGCCCTGTGGCTTTCCTGCTCATTCTTTCCATGGTGTCTTTTGTTTGTTTGTGGGTTTTTTTTTTTTTTTTTTTTGAGGCAGAGTCTTGCTGTGTTGCCCAGGCTGGAGTGCAGTGGTGTGATCTTGGCTCACTGCAACCTCCGCCTCTTTGATTTAAGTGATTCTCTTGCTTCAGCCTCCCGAGTGGCTGGGGTCACAGGCACACACCACCATGCCTGGCTAGTTTTTTTTTTTTTTTGTAGTTTTAGTGCAGACGGGGTTTCACTAGGTTGGCCAGGCTGGTCTCAAACTCCTGACCTCAAGTGATCCACCTGTCTTGGCCTCCCAAAGTCCTAGGATTATAGGTGTGAGCCACCGCGCCCGGCCCACATGGGACTTTAAAAGAGGGAGGCAGGAGGCACCCCCACCCTGCCCAATACCATTCTGAACAGAAGTTATGCTAGTGTGCTGATCTCTGAGGGAAGCTGTTAACAAAGTTTTGAGCAGGGGAGTGATAGCGCCATGAGACAAGGTTGGGGGAAGCTGTGGCATGGTGGGCTCAGGAGGAACAGTGGGCAGGGGCTGATGGGGGCGGTGAGCGCTCTTCACCCAGCATTCCTGTTCTCTCTGAGCTCAGAAGTCCCTCTGAAAGGCTGGACTGAGCTGACCTGCGGAGCCTGGGAGCTGGCCATGGTGAGGGATGGGGGGCTTCAGGGCTGGGTGGGGAGTGAGGCCTTTGCCAAGGCAGCCTGGCCTGCAGCTTCTCCGCTTCTTTCCCCAGGTCCATCCCCAACACAGCTGTGTCCACAGGGGTCCGGCGAGTGCAGGAAGCAGTGTGAACCAGACTACTACCTGGACAGGGCTGGCCGCTGCACGGCCTGTGTGAGCTGTTCTCGAGGTAAGAGCCTCATCCCTCTCAGAGATCCTTCCAGGGAGCACGGGGCGGTCTTGGAGGGAAGGCTGAGACTCTGTGGGTGGAGAAACCCACCTTTGCTTTTGGCTGCTCGGTCCTTGGGAGCCTCAGTTTACCTCTCTGCATTTTTGAACTGTGAACCTCCAGGAGCTCGCCCTCATGTTTATGGGTATTGATGGGGGTCTCTGCTTTTCAAAGAGCTCCCATCTGCATAGCCTTTCCTTCACGGAAGCATTTGTGAATCACCCACCTGTTCTAAACACAGCTCATTAATGTTTGTAACCACTCTATGATTCAAGGATTGTGATCATTCCCCCCGCTTTTTTTTTTTTTTTTTTTGATATGGAGTCTCACTCTGTCGCCAGGCTGGAGTGCAGTGGCATGATCTGGGCTTATTGCAACCTCTGCCTCCCAAGTTCAAGCGATTCCCCTGCCTCAGCCTCCCGAGTAGCTGGGACTACAGGTGCACGCCACCACACCCTACATTTTAGTAGAGACGGGGTTTCACCACATTGGCCAGGATGATCTCGATCTCCTGACCTTGTGATCCACTCGTCTCGGCCTTCCAAAGTGCTGGGATTACAGGCATAAGCCACCACGCCCGGCCCATTCCCCTTTTACAGAAGAGGAAATGGAGGCTTTGGGAAGTCAGGGAACTTCCAAGGGCTGCAGGCTAGAGTTTGAACCCAGACAAGTGCCACCAGGTTCCAGGTTCTTGTCCACCCCACTGGCTGCCTCCATGAGCCATATCTTTTTTTCCCCAGACAGGGTCTCATTCTTTCACCAGGCTACAGTGCAGTGGTGTGATCATAACTCACTGCAGCTGAGACCTCCCAGGATCAAATGATCCTTTTGCCCCAGTCTCCCAAGTAGCTGGAACTACAGGCACACACCACCATGCCTGGCTAATTAAACCAAATTTTTTTTGGCCAGGCGCAGTGGCTCATGTCTGTAATCCCAGCACTTTGGGAGGCCGAGGTGGGCGGATCACAAGGTCAGGGGATTGAGACCATTCTGACCAACATGGTAAAACCCCGTCTCTACTAAAAATACAAAAAATTAGCCTGGTGTGGTGGCACACGCCTCTAGTCCCAGCTACTCAGGAGGCTGTGGCAGGGGAATCACTTGAACCCGGGAGGCAGAGGTTGCAGTGAGCCAAGATTGTGCTACTGCACCCCAGCCTGGGCGACAGAGCGAGACCTCCATCTCAAAAAAAAAAATTTTTTTTTGTAGAGATAGGGTTCTCGCTCTGTCGCCCAGGCCGTTCTTGAAACTTCTGGGCTCAAACGGTCCTCCCACCTCAGCCTCCCAAACTGCTGGGATTACAGGTGTGAGCCACAGCACCTGGCTTGGGAGCCGCTTTGACCAGCACTTACTGAGTGGCCGCTGCACACAATGCAGGATGAGGGAGTGGGGCTTCCCTGTGCCCATCACAGCCTCCCAGCACCAGCAGCGCCCTGAGGGTCACGTGGGCAGGGGGAGTTGCTCAGGCCAAGGCTGCTGGGGCTGTTAGAGGCCCCGGCTATTTACAGAGGCCATGGGTAATCCGTGAGTCTTCTCCTTGTCCAGGGCTTTTGGGCAGCAAAGCAGGTCGCAGAGTCTGGGGAGGCCAGAAAGAGCAACAGACCTGCTGTTGTCCTGGGAGGTCTCTGTCCTAGTTACTAAGCCTGCATAGCAAATGTTCTTAAAACTTAGTGGTGAAAACAAACCATTCTTTGTACTCACAGATTCTGTGAGTCAGAATTTAGACGGCACTGCAGGGACGGCTTGTCTCCGCTCCGCAGTGTCTGGGGTCTTAGCTGGAAAGCCTGAAAGCTGGGAATCAGGATCCTCCAAAGCCTCATTCCTTCACCTGCCACGATGTTGATGTTGGCTCTTGGCTGGGGCCTCGGGTCCTCTCCATGTCGGCCTCTTTACGTCTTACCTGGGGCTTCCTCATGATCTGGTGGCTGGGTTCTAAAAGTGAGGTCTTTTTCCTTTTTCCTCGGCCTCTCAAATTGTTGAGATTACAGGCGTGAGCCACCACACCCAGCCAGAAAATCTTTTTATCATTACAAATTTCAAACATCGGCTGGGCACAGTGGCTAATGCCTGTAATCCCAGCACTTTGGGAGGCCAAGGCAGGCAGATCACTTGAGGTTGAGAGTTCAAGACCAGCCTGACCAACATAGTAAAACCCCGTCTCTACTAAAAATACAAAATTAGTCGGGTGAGGTGGCACATGCCTGTAATCCCAGCTACTCGGGAGGCTGAGGCAGGAGAATTGCTTGGACCCGAGAGGTGAAAGTTGCGGTGAGCCGAGATCTTGCCATTGCACTCCAGCCTGGGCAAGAGAGCGGAACTCTGTCTAAAAAAAAAAAAAAAAAAAAAAAATTTCAAACATAATCAGATGTAGAGCGAGTCAGATATGGCTGTGTGTCATCACCCAGCTTTAAACTGCTGTGGAGTCACGGCCAGTCTCGGCTCCTCTGCACCCACGCCCACTCGCCCCATCCCTGGAGGACTTTCTTTTAACAGCTTTATGGAGACGTAGTTGTCATATGGTAAAATGCACAAATTAAAGGATGCGATTTGATAAGTTTTGACAAATGCATGCAGCTGAGCAACCAGCCATATCCCCATAAAATTTACCTTGGACTCCTCGTTGCCATTTCCCACCCCCTACTTACGGTCACCATGCAATAGTATGCATTTTCTTTTTTCTTTTTTTGTTGAGACGGAGCCTTGCTCTGTCACCAGGCTGGAGTGCAGTGGTGTGATCGCCTCCCCGGTTCAAGTGATCCTCCTGCCTCAGCCTCCTGAGTGGCTGGGACTACAGGCCCGTGCCACCACGCCCAGCTAATTTTTGTATTTTTGGTAGAGACGGGGTTTCACCATGTTGGGGAGGCTGGTCTTGAACTCTCAACCTTGTGATCTACCCGCCTCGGTCTCCCAAAGTGCTGGCATTACAGGCATGAGCCACTGTACCTGGCAATAGTTTGCATTTTCTAGAAATTCATGTAAATGCAACATACAGAATGCTCTCCCTTTTGCCTGCCTTCTTTTACCCTGCGTAATTGTTTTGAGCTTGCCAGGAGAGCCGCTTGATGGCAGAGTCAGGCGAGCATTTGTTTTCTTGTTGGATGAACCCTGGACAGCTGCTTCTCTGTCCTTCTGGGGGCTCTCTGGACCCCCTGCCCTTGCCATCCTGATCTTTCCCCATGACCGTTGTCTGTGTCCCTTAGATGACCTCGTGGAGAAGACACCATGTGCATGGAACTCCTCTCGAGTCTGCGAATGTCGACCTGGCATGTTCTGTGCCGTGTCAGCCACCAACTCCTGTGCCCGCTGTGTCTCCTACCGGATCTGTGCAGCAGAGATGGTCACCAAGCCCCAGGGTAAGCAGTTCCCACCCCAAGCCTTGACCACAAGGCGAAGTCTGTGCCCCCACTGCTGAGCCTCTCCCCACCCCCAGCCAGGGGTGGGGGCAAATGATCTGCACCCTCGACTGTTAATTAGGTCAGATTTGGGCTGGGCGCAGTGTCTCATGCCTGTAATTCCAGCACTTTGGGAGGCTGAGGTGGGTGATCACCTGCGGTCGGAAGTTCAAGACCAGTCTGACCAACATGGAGAAACCTTGTCTCTACTAAAAATATAAAATTACCTGGGCCTGGTGGTGCATGCCTGTAATCCCAGCTACTCAGGAGGCTGAGGCAGGAGAATTGCTTGAACTCGGGAGGCGGAGGTTGCAGTGAGCCGAGATCATGCCACTGCACTCCAGCCTAGGCAACAAGAGCAAAACTCCATCTAAAAAAAACCAAAAATCAAATTAGGTCAGGTGTGGGTTCTGGTTATCCTTTGAGTAGTTAGACCCGGTGAATGAAATGATAAAATCCAGTGTTAGCATTCTGGTAAGACATTCTGTTGATTAAAAAAAAATTCTTCCTGAAATGATTGGGCTGGTAAGATCTTGACCTGTTTGCAAAGCTGTTTTATTGACTCAGAGATGAATATCAGGTTGCTGAAGAGGTTTCCAACTCAGGACAGTTGGCTTTACCAGTGTGCAGGAAACTATAAAACACTGACAGTTTGGTTTTTTTTTTAAAGGGCTTTGAGAGATTTCAACAAATCCCCAGGTGACTGAAAACAGATGGAAGGGTGGTGACAAAACCAAGTGGAGTGGCTTGGCGTGGTGGCTCACACCTGTAATCCCAGCACTTTGGGAGGCCGAGACAGGTGGATCACTTGAGGTCAGGAGTTTGAGACCAGCCTGACCAACATGGTGAAATCCCGCCTCTACTAAAAATACAAAAATTAATTGGGCATGGTGGTAGGTGCCTATAGTCCCAGCTACTCAGGAGGCTGAGACAGGAGAATTGCTTGAACTGAGGAGGCAGAGGTTGCAGTGAGCTGAGATTGTACCACTGCATTCCAACCTGGGTGACAGAGCAAGACTGTCAAAAAAAAAAAAAAAAACAAAAACCCAAGTGGAGGAAAGGTCACCCCTTCATCCCATGTGACTCTGTGACGGCTGCTGGAGAAGTGAGGGGTGACTTGCTTCTAGGAGCCCCAGAGAGTCTCTGGACTAGGAACAGGCAGGCAGCTGAAGAGCAGGAGGGAAGTGGAAGCTTTTAATCCCCAGTATTGTTTTGTTTTGTTTTTAGACCGAGTCTCGCTCTGTTGCCCAGGCTGGAGTGCAGTGGCACAATCTTAGCTCACTGCAATTTCTGCCTCTGGGTTCCAACAATTCTCTTATCTCAGCCTCCCGAGTAGCTGGGATTACAGGCGCCTGCCACCACACCCAGCTAATTTTTGTATTTTTAGTAGAGACGGGGTTTTGCCATGTTGGCCAGGCTGGTCTGGAACTCCTGACCTCAAGTGATCCACCCGCCTCCACCTCCCAAAGTGCTGGGATTACAGCATGAGTCACCGTGCCCGGCCAACAATCATCTTTTTGAATCAGAACGTTGAAGGAATACCTGGGGAAAGCTTGGACCACCAGTGGCGTGCTGTCACTCTGCTTGTAAAGCCCTCTTTACTTGGGTATTTGGAAGGCACTTGTCAACAGGCTAGCCCCACCTCGTTACCCTGAAATGGAGGCTGCCGGCTCACACTCTGTCCATGGGCCCAGCCCAGCTTGACTTCCTACTCAGGGGAGAGACCCACTGCGAACAAGACATACTTACACAGCAGCAGAAGAAGCCCTCCCTCTCACTGACTGGAATATTCAGTACAGTCCTTAGGATTTCATTTTGTTTGTATAAATTTATTTATGGGGTACAAGTGTAATTTTGTTACATGTTTTGATTGGGTGGTGGTGAAGTCAGAGCTTTTAGGGTACCCATCACCCAAATGGATACATTGTACCCAAAGCATACATTGTACCCCTTAAATAATTTCTCATATTTTTAGTAGAATTTTTAATCCCCAGTATTGTCTTTTAATCCCTACCTCTCACCCCGTCACCCTTCTAAGTCTCGTTGCCTTTTATACCACGCTCCACCTCCACGTGGACGCAGTATTTCACTCCCACTTAGAAGTGAGAATGTGCCGTATTTGTCTTTCTGTCTGAATGTTTGCACTTAAGACAATGACCTTCAGTTCCATTCATGTTGCTGCAAAAGACATGACTCATTCCTTATGATGGCTGAGTAGTATTCCATTGCATAAAGAGACCACATTTATCTATTGGTGGATGTGTGGATGCAGACATAACTCTTCTTCTTCTTCTTCTTTTTTTTTTTTTGAGACAAAGTCTCGCTCTGTTGCCCAGGCTGGAGTGCAGTGGCATGGTCTCAGCTCACGGCAACCTCTGCCTCTGGCTTCAAACGCTTCTCCTGTCTCAGCCTCCCAAGTAGCAGGGACTACAGTTGTGCACCACCACGTGTGGCTAATTTTTTTATTTTTAGTAGAGATGAGGTTTCACCATACTGGCCAGGCTGGTCTTGAACTCCTGACCTCAGGTGATCCAGCTGCCTTGGCCTCCCAAAGTGTTGGGATTACAGGCATGAGCCCACACCTGGCCAAGCATAACCCTTTTAAAATAAATATGAATGAGCAGAGACTTATAAGGAAAACCAGTCCTACAAAGGAGAATAAAAAGATATGAAAACAGAAATTCTTATCACACATGAAGCCATGGTAGACCCGGGAGTAGAAGAGAACTTAGCAACATGCAATTTGTGTCTACAGAAAAATTCACGAACTTGTTACATCCGTAAGGTGAGCACAGAATGCTATGAAAAAGAGCAATGCCCCCAGAACCTAAAATGCAATAATATATATAAAGAAAAAGAACAATGCAGGGTCAGAGGACAAGAAACGGCTCTTTGGAAAGTGCTTGTGGTCAGCCCATCCGCTCTAGGCTCTCCATTCACCTTTCCATCCCTGCCCTGCCATCAAGGACTGGGCTCCACGCTTGCCAGCAGAGGGCGCTGGAGGGCCATCGCGGGAGGAAGGAGGCTTCTGGCTGCGTTTGCTGCTGCTTGCTCCTGCTGCCTGGGCCTGGTGACCACCTCGATGTGACCAATGCAGACACTGGCATGTGCCAGGCCTCATGTCTGCAAAAGTGTCCTGACCCCCTCTGTGCGTCCCCCACCAGCCACAGGTCTTTGGCACCCCAAAGTGCTCCAGGCGTCTCCCCCACAGTGGCAGCCCAAATTTGTCTATGTATCTGACCAGACGCATAGACTTCAGATCAAAAGGACCTACTGAGAGCGAAGCAGGATCAATGGAAATTCCCCACGCTGCACGTAACAGATGTACCACCGTGTGTTCATCCACCTGCCAGCTGATGGCATTTGGGTTGTTTCCCATTTAGGGCTATTATGAATGAAAGCAGCTGTACATATTTTTAAAAACATGTATGAATTTATTTTATATCTTTTATTTATCTTTTTTTTTTTAGAGACAGGGTCTCACTCTGTGTTCCAGGCTGGAGTGCAGTAGCATGATCTTGGCTCACTGCAGCCTTGAACTCCTGGGCTCAAGCAATCCCCCCACCTCGGCCTTCCCCAGTGCTGAGATTACTGGCGTGAACCACCATGACTAGGCAATTCTTATACAAGTCTTTGGGTGGATGTATATTTTCATTTCTCATGGGTAAATACGTAGGAAGAATGATTGGGTCATTGTGCGGGTCACATAGTTAGAATGTTTTTCAGGACTAGTCAAAGCCGGTTACCTCTGGTCTGATCCAACCCTTTGGTTTTACACCCAAAGAGAAGCTCAGGGCTGAAGCTAGAGCCAGAATGAGGGATCCTAAGGGTCAGCCCTGGGTACCGTCCACTGGAAGACACCACCTGTTCTCCTTCTTAGTTCTGAACCTAGAATTTACCCAGCTAAATTGCAGTCACCCCAGCTATATTATAATCAGGTTTGAAGGCAGCATAAAAACATTTTCAAAAGGTCCAGAAAGCTTTTCTTCCTATATTCTCTCTTAGGAAGTTATTTGAAGATGTAATTCAGCTAAATGAGGGGGCAAAAAAGAAAAAAAACAGGAAGCCATGGAATCTAGAAAACAGTACATCATCCTAGCAGAGCAAGGAAGGAAAGTCCCAGAATGGTGTGCTATAGACCAGTTGAGCCAGTTCAGAGCAGGAAATGGAAGGAAGGCTCCAAAGAAGTTTTCCTAGGAATGCAAGAGAGAATTGTAGTAAATTTCATGAATAGTACAGCTGAAAAACCTGAGGATATGGAGAGGGCACACTATCCTTTTATCAACAAGAAAAAGAAAGGCAATTGAAAACTCCAGGGAAAAGAAAAAGCTGACAAGAAATATACAGTCCAAATGTGAAGATAAAATTTCACCTGATTTTAAGCAATTGCTGGATGCACAAAAAGAGAATCCATTTGGCCTTGATGCTAAGACCAAATGGCCCAAGGACTGAGTATTTGGATTTAAAGAGAAGTATATCCATCTGGTAAATAATATCTTTTTTTTAGTTCTTAAATGGAGGCTAAGAGTAGGCAGATTCCTTTTTTCTCTTCCAATAGGCCCTTACCAGAGAACACAGACCGACTAAGGGCTAGACATTGCCTTCTCCTCACCTCCAAATCCAAAGGAGGAGGAAAAAGGGAAGTTCACTAAATCAGGAAGGAAGAAGGAAAGTTACAAGTGAGGTATGGTACATTCAGAGAGGGGATGAGAGGCACCCAAGGGGTCCTAGGTCTCCCCCTTCTGCATGTAGAGGAGGGAGAGCAGATGTGTCGCTGGGTTTCAGCAGGTGTTTCAGTAGCAGCTGAGACCATGGGCCTGTCTAGTTACAACAGGCTGCCTTGGAGAGAGGGCAGGGGCTCTGTCTTCATCATGCTAACTGGGAATAGCCACACAGTTAGTGGGTCTGAGCACCAGGGCTCCAATCCACTCAAAGTAAACGTTCACTGAAACCCAATGACATTTCAAACACTGATTCAAACACTGATAAACAAATATATAGAGGACCGGGCGTGGTGGTTCACGCCTGTAATCCCAGCACTTTGGGAGGCCGAGGCGGGTGGATCACAAGGTCAAGAGATCGAGCCCATCCTGATCAACATGGTGAAACCCCGTCTCTACTAAAAATACAAAACATTAGCTGGGCATGGTGGCGCGTGCCTGTAATCCCAGCTACTCAGGAGGCTGAGGTAGGAGAATTGCCTAAACCCAGGAGGCGGAGGTTTCGGTGAGCTGAGATCGCGCCATTGCACTCCAGCCTGGGTAACAAGAGTGAAACTCCATCTCAAAAAAAAAAAAAAAAAAAAACAAACAAATATATAGAAACCATCACAACACATGGCATCATCTTCCCCATAGCCTCCAGCCTCCAGGCTCCAACTGATTCCGCTAAGAGTCTAGTGATCTTCCTGAAAGAGGAGGATTCCTCAGAACCCTACAGTCCAAGAAGGAAATTAATACTGCCTTCACTTTTTTGTCTGTTTCAGGGAAAATCTGAGAGGCATTGCGAGAACTTTCTAGAGGGGAGATGTGTGTATGTGTGGGGGGTTGCCTTGTACCACATCAAAAAGGGGTGCTGCCACGAGGGCTGTGGGGGTGGAGAGGTGTAGTGGTTGAGCATAACCCACTTCTAATGTGGGACAAAATTTCCTGCCCCCCAAAAGCAGGAAGTTTTGAAGAGGGTGCCCAGTCCCCAGGGAGGAGGCAGTGCTGGCCAGAGGAGAGTCCTGGGCTGGAACGCGCCGTCTGTTTCCTGGCTCTCACTCCAGCCCTGTGGTTCTCTCCATCTGTGAAACAAGGTGGCTGGGTCTGACTAGTGGTGGCCAGCTTTGAACTGGCCTTCAGAGACATTCCCTCTGGCCAGCACAGCGATCCAGCTACCCTTCCTGGGCACTCAAGAGGAATGAAATTATATGTTCACGCAGAGGCACGCACAAGAATACTCATAGCTGCCTTGTTCGTCATAGTTCAAACGGAAGCAACCCAAGTGTCCGGCAACTAGTGAAGGGTATGTAAATGGTGGTACGTCTGTACAACAGACGCCATTCAGCAACAGAAAGAAACGAACGAACGTGAGTGAATATCAAAAACAATATGCAGCGTGAAAGAAGCCAGACCCCAGAGAACATACTGCATGATTCTGTCGACATGAAATTCAGATACACTCCTCTGTAGTGACAATGCGGATCAGTGGTTGCCGGATCTGGAGGTAGGGGTGGAGTGAGTGAGGAGGAGCACCAGGGAACCTTCTGGAGGGATAAGAATGTTCTGTATTTTATTTTTTTTGAGACGGAGTCTAGCTCTGTTGCCAGGCTGGAGTGCAATGGTGCAATCTTGGCTCACTGCAACCTCTGCCTCCCAGGTTCAAGTGATTCTCCTGCCTCAGCCTCCCCAGTAGCTGGGACTACAAGCACATGCAGCCACACCCAGCTAATTTTTGTATTTTTAGTAGAGATGGGGTTTCACCATGTTTGCCAAGAATGTTCTGTATTTTGATTGGAGTTACAGTTACCTTTATCGGAACTCATGAGGCTGTACACACTTAGGAACATTTTCTTTTTTATTTATTTAAAAATAGAGACAAGGCCGGGCGTGGTGGCTCAAGCCTGTAATCCCAGCACTTTGGGAGGCCGAGGCGGGTGGATCACGAGGTCAAGAGATCGAGACCATCCTGGTCAACATGGTGAAACCCCGTCTCTACTAAAAATACAAATCATTAGCTGGGCATGGTGGCACGTGCCTGTAATCCCAGCTACTGAGGAGGCTGAGGCAGGAGAATTGCCTGAACCCAGGAGGCGGAGGTTGCAGTGAGCCGAGATTGCGCCATTGCACTCCAGCCTGGGTAACAAGAGTGAAACTCCGTCTCAAAAAAAATAAAAATAAAAATAAAGACAGAGTATTCCTATGTTGTTCAGTCTGGTTTAGAACTCCTGAGCTCAAGTGATCCGCCCACTTCAGCCTCCCAAAGTGCTGGGATTACAGGCGGGAGCTACCATACCCTGCCATAGGGATACGTTCTTGTTTATAAATCATGCCTTAGGCTGGGTGCGGTGCTCACACCTGTAATCCCAGCACTTTGGGAGACCGAGGTGGGTGGATCACCTGAGGTCAGGAGTTTGGGACCAGCCTGGCCAACATGGTGAAACCCCATCTCTACTAAAAATAAACAAATTAGCTAGGTGTGTTGACAGGCTCCTGTAATCCCAGCCATTCGGGAGGCTGAGGCAGGAGAATCACTTGAATCCGGAAGGCAGAAGTGGCAGTGAGCTGAGATTGTACCACTGTGCCCTAGCATGGGCGACAGAGGAAGACTCCATCTCAAAAAATAAAAAACCAAAAAGTAGTAAATTAATTATGCCTTAACAAAGTTGATTTAAGAGAAAAAAGCTTTAAAAATTGAGGCTGTATTTATACATTAGGAGATTTCAGGTTTCCCTTAAGTAAAAGCAAAAGGTCCAGTGTCACTGTGTCACCTCCTTCCTGGGTGACCACAGCTGTCAGAGATGAACAGCAGCTTCTCCACTTCATTTTATTTATTTATTTATTTATTTATTTTTCGTCTTGCTCCATTGCCCAGGCTGGAGTGCAGTGGCATGATCTCAGTTCACTGCAGCCTCCACCTCCCCGGTTCAAATGATTCTCCTGCCTCAGCTTCCTGAGTAGCTGGGATAACAGGTGCGTGCCACCACACCTGGCTAATTTTTGTGTTTTTTAGTAGAGACAGGCTTTCACCATGTGGGTTGGCCAGGCTGGTCTTGAACTCCTGAACTCAAGTGATCCCCCTGCCTCAGCCTCCCACACTGCTGTGACTATAGGTGTGAGCCACTATGCTTGGCCAGCTTCCCCACTTTGATCTTTTGAAACACAAATCTGACTGTCTTACCTCCCAGGGTGCTACCTCCCTGGAAGCCACCGGTCCCTGCTGGTGAACTCTTTCCTGGACATACCAGCCTCCTTGGTGCTGGTTCTCAGCTGTTACCTCCCCTCTGCAGATATGGCTGAGAGGGACACCACCTTTGAGCCGCCAACCCCGGTGACCCAGCCTGACTGCATCCTCACTGCAGAGAATGGCAAGATGCCCGCCAGGTGACTCCTCAGCCCTTCTCTCTGTTTGGCTGCCGCAGGAGGGAGCTGTTCCTGCCATGCCCAGGGGATTTCTGGGGGCAGCTGGGCCTGGGGTGGAGGTGGGGCCTGGGCTGCTCTTTTTGGGAATCTCTGAGCTGGCACCACTGGAAAGCCAGAAGACCTTGAAACCCAGTCTCTGCCCTCAAAATGCCTGGCAGAGACTCGGCACAGAGGATCTAGGGATCCAGGCCCCGGCTGCACAGTCTCCAGGGAAAGGGAATGATTCCTGAGCACACACTTCCCTCGTCCCATCCCTGTCCCTCCTGCCTTGGGCTTCTCCCTGCAGCACCAGCCCCACTCTGAGCTCCCTGGTGGATTCCCAGGCCAGGAAGACGCTGCCCATCCCAACCAGCGCTCCCATCGCTCTCTCCTCCACGGGGAAGCCCATTCTGGATCCAGGTAATGATCCCAGCCCACCCACCCCCATCCCAGCAGGGGCTTCCTCCTGGGGAAATGGGGCCAGGGGGAGCCAGGAGGGAACTTCTCCTTTGTGGTTTGGCCTGGGAGGGGGATCAAGGTCAACCCCAGGTTTCTGGCTTCTTGAGTTGGGGCTGCGACTCTGGCACTAGCTAGTGACTTTTTTTTTTTTTAAACAGAGTCTCACTCTGTTGCCCAGGCTGGAGTGCAGTGGCACTGATCTTGGCTCACTGCAACCTCCACCTCCAGGTTGAAGAGATTCTCCTGCCTCAGCCTCCCGAGTAGCTGGGATTACAGGCGCTTGCCACCACTCCTGGCTAATTGTTTGTATTTTTAGTAGAGACAGGGTTTTGCCATGCTGCCAAGGTTGTTCTCAAACTCCTGAGCTCAGGTGATCCACCCACCTCAGCCTCTCAAAATGCTGGGATTATAGGCGTGAACCACTGCACCTGGCTGCTAGTGACTATTCTTCAATTCTTGTGGGCAGGAATTTTTTCACAGCTTCATCCTCATGGCCCATAATTGCTACTCAGAAAACAGGTATTTGTTGATTGATTTCATGACGTTGACTAGTTGTTTAGTTCCTTTGAGGCTCAGTTGTCTCATCTGTGGAATGGTGATGGCAGAGAGCATGCAGGGTTGTAAGCAGCGTAACGTTGTAGGCAGTGCCAGTAAGAGTGCCTCTTAGGAAATGATGCCAGGCTTTCATTTTAGGACTTGCAGTTCTAGTGACTGACACGAGATGGCAGTAGTGCTCAGGCGGTCCTGAAAGGGCGGTCCTGTCTGGCGGCATTGGCACCGGCTGGAAACTTGTTTGAAAAGCAAATGATAGGCCCCATCCCAGACCTAGAGAATCAGAAGCATTTTAGCAAGGTCTCCAGGGGACTCATATGCACATTAATATTTGAGAAGCACTTAACTGGCATATTCTACTTTTTTTTTTTTTTTGAGACGGAGTCTCACTCTGTCACCAGGCTGGAGTGCAGTGATGCGATCTCGGCTCACTAAAACCTGTGCCTCCCAAGTTCAAGCAATCCTCCTGCTTCAGCCTCCTGCGTAGCTGGAACTACAGGTGTGCGCCACCACGCCCAGCTAACTTTTATATTTTTAGTGGAGACAGGGTTTCACCATGTTGAACAGGATGGTCTCGACCTCTTGACCTCATGATCCGCCTGCCTCAGCCTCCCAGAGTGCTGGGATTACAGGCGTGAGCCACCGTGCCCAGCCCATATACTACTTTTTTAACATCTAAACGTGGACTTCAATAAAGTACAATAACTAGCTCTATGATCTCTACAAGTGACAAAAGGAAAAGAGGAAGTGAGTTTAATATCAAGGTGTGAAGAAGGAGAACGAGATAGGGGTTAAGAAAGAGCATGGGCCCTGGGGTCCACCGGCCTGGCCTGGGCTGGGCTGGGCTGGGGCTCTTTATTCTTAGGGTGACCTTGGACAAGTTAATGAACTTTCGTGAGCCCCAGTTCCCCTCATTTTGAAACTGGAGTTAGGGAGGGTGCCTATGGCCTAGGGTTGTGGATCATTAATTCAGGGAACGCTTGTGGGGGTGTTTTTGTGCAGGGGGGACTCCGTGCCCACCCTCACCAAGCAGATCTAGAGGGTTGGCTGGGAGGGGACTGGGTTCAACCCCTTCCTTCTCCTCACTGCCGGGCCTTCCCCACCCTGACCTGGCCATACCAGTAGCGCTGCCGGAGGCCCTTCTCCACAGTCCCCAAATTTTGGTCTTTTGAACCTCAATTCCTCCTTCCTTCTGGCCCCTAGACGCCTCAGCTTCTCACCCTCTAGACACAGTTTACCCTTCTCTCAGCTATGAATAGTTGATCAGCTTCCTGGAGTCAGGTGAGGGAGGGCCGGATCAGATACAACCTCGGCTTGGAAAGGACCTGGTGTTGTTAGCTATGATAGAATCTCTGTCCCAGGGGAAGGAGGAAGTAGTCTGGGGCTGGGGCTGTCCTGTGTGGTTATAGCAAAGCAAAGAGTGCAGAGCATCTTTGTGTTTCAGGGCCGGTGATCTTCTGGGTGAGCCTGGTGCTGGCCGTGGTGGTCGGTGCCATCGCCTTCCTCCTGTGCCGCCGGAGGGCCTGCAGGAAGCGAATTCGGCAGAGTAAGTGGCTGTGTCCTCGGGGCCTTGGGAAGGACAGGCTGCTCTCTGCCAGCCTGGTCTGGGTCCTCGCCCTGCTCGCTCCTGCCGTCTGAGGCCTCCTCCTCCTGGTGTCGTTTCAGAGCTCCACCTGTGCTACCCGGTCCAGACCTTCCGGCCCAAGCTGGAGCTTGTGGGTGAGTGTCCGGCCGTCTAAAGGGGCTGCCCGAGCCAGAGGAGCGAGCATACGGCAGCTCTGGGCCCGGGGAGTGGGCTGAGAGCATGAACTTCTAGCCCAGCCTCGGGGCTCCCTGTCTGGGGCTCCTGTGGCCTTCTGTACCTCCGTAGGGATGTCATGCGGGTGAAAACTCACGCGGGTAGAGAATGCAGTGCGGGTGAAGACGGCGCTGGGTGTGCGGACTGTGTGGCTCGCCCAGAGCAGCACCTGGATGGACGCTGGGATGCAAGTTTAAAAGTCTATCTTGTCTTTCATTTCTTCCTCCAGTACCCCCAGGGGGCATTCCTGCCAGCCTTTCCTTCCTCTCTACATTCTACCCTCCCTTTCCCCATCTTCCATCTTCTCTTCTCTTTCCCTTCTCTCTCCCCATCTTCTACCACTTGGCACGTCATCCCAGCGGCAGGAGGCATCCTGGTTCTGCCGCTTACAAGCTGTGTGACCCCGGGTGAGTTACTGAATCACTCTGTGTCTCAGTTTCCTCACCCGGAAAATTCGGATGGTGGAGCCTCCTTCAGAGGCTTGGCCAGCGGGTTCCTGGAGGTCGGGCTGTTAAGTGCATGGTGGAGTGTCTGCCTGCAGTCGGTGGCTGCTGCTGTTGACCCGCTGGCCTGGGCCTGGGGCTTTTTCCTCCCTGGAAGCTTCAGGCTTTCCCGAGTTCTGGGTGCTTCTGACCCACTGCCTGGTCCCTGCACTCTGATCCTTGACCGACATCCAGACCAGCTCTTCCAGGAAGCCCTCGGGGGCTGGAAACTTCCCCACCTGTCTAGGCAGGGGTGTCTAGACAGGGTGTGTCTTCTAGCCCTCACCTGGGGCAGGGGGCTCCAAGCCATCATGTGTCAAGCACTTTTTCTCTCCTGGACACCCCTTTTAAGGCAGGCTGGGGTCTTCCTGAGCACTGCACGGCATGGATTGAGTGCCTACTGTGTGCTGGGCTCTGATGGGGGAATTGTCTGAGCCTTCTTTTCTGATTGCAAGGTGGGCTCCCGTAGAGGGTCTCCTGGACTCCCCCAGTGACGACCTTTGTTCTGCAAGGAGGATACAGGGCTCAGAGAGGTTGACGGCTGGCCCAGGGCCACACAGCCCGACAGTGGCGCAGCAAGCCTCAGACACTGGTTCTAGGGGTTTTGGTTTGTAAAGGGCTCAGCCGTGTCCCCTTTTTCTTCCCCCTGCCAGCTCTGCCCACCACCGCAACGCCCACCCAAGAGCCGCATGCTCAGCCTGAGGCCAGGTCCTGGCCCGACCCCCGATCTCCCCAGGACCTTTGGAGAGGTGCTTGCAGTAGGTTAGAGACTGTTGCCTTGGGCACAGAAACCCAGTCCACTGAGGCATGTTTTGAATTTGATGAGTTTCACAAGCAAGCACTTGTGGTCCCTGAGCAAGGGGGGTTTTTGTGTTTTGACAGTTTCAAGCCTGTTTCCATGAGCTGTCAGGCTCAGCGTCTCATTGAAACCGGCATTTGCTTTCTTGACATTTTTCTAGTATTAGAATTTCCATTGCCGTCAGTTTATTTTTTTTCTTCAAACCTCTGTGAGAGCAGTTTTCTTACAAGAAGACAAAAAGAAAAACAGAAAACACCTTCCCCTAAGAAGTCAGATCTACAAAGCACGGAGCCCCGAGACTCAATGGTGGACACCCTGTCTCAGGCCATTTTTGACCCTCTGGCTTCCGGTGGGCCCTCGGGGTCTGGGTTCCCAGGCCCAGGATGGATGGAAAGTGAAGCCAAGACAGGCAAGGTCACAGGGCACAGGGCAAGAACGGACCGAGCTGGCCGGATGCCCCTTTCCCTCCCGAGTCGTGGGTGGTTCACTCATTCATCTGTTCACATGGTCTTCACGGAGCACTTCCTCCGAGCAGGCCCTGTGCTGGGCCCAGAAGCTGTTCTCTTCAAGCTTTTAGACTAATTCGGACTGCCTGCAGAGGCCAAAGGCAGGCAGGATGGGAGTGTGTGCCCCTTGACTTCCCACATCCCAGACCTGGGGCAGGGGGTGCTCTTGGTTCCTTGAGCAGTGAGCGCATCAGGAATCTCCGCTCAGGAGTGATGAGATGCTCACCAACCAGCCCTCAAATTGATCCGACCTTCCCACATGTGTCCTCGGTGACAGGCATTTGCAAAGGACGTATGTGATCTCATTCACTCCTCCAGTGGCCTGGGAGGTACCTACTATTACCCCCATTGCATAGATTAGCAGCCTGAGGCACAGAAGATGAAGTAATTTGTTTAAGACCACGTGCTGGGTAAGCAGTAGGACTGGGATTTTATCGTGGTTGTTGAGATATTTGTGAAAAGGTTTTTCACCCTTGGCACCATTGACGTGTGGGAATGAACCATTCTTTGCTGTGGGGGCTATCCTGGCGGAAGTTCTGCAGCCCCCTAGATGCCAGTAACACCCCCTAGGTGGGACAACCAAAAATGTCTCTAGACACTGCCACATGGCCCCTGGGGAAAAACTACTCCTGGTTGAGAACCAGTAATCTAAAATTCTTTTTTTTTTTTTTTTGAGATGGAGTCTCAACTCTGTCACCTGGGATGCAGTGCAGTGGCGTGATCTCAGCTCACTGCAACCTCTGCCTCCCGGGTTTAAGCAATTCTCCTGCTTCAGCCTCCTGAGTAGCTGGGATTATAGGTGCCTGCCACTAAACCCAGCTAATTTTTTGTATTTTTAGTGGAGAAGGGGTTTCACCATTTTGGCCAGGCTGGTCCCTAACAACTGACCTCCTGATTCACCCGCCTTGGCCTCCCAAAGTGCTGGGATTACAGGCATGAGCCCTGTGCCCAGCTTTAAAATTATTTTAATCCTTCATTTTTATCAGCACTTGAATCATGATCAGTTATTCCAGGGAGCTTTAGGTTGAAAGAAATTTTTGTTTTGAAACCATTTCAAACTTATAGAAATGGTGGAAGTACAAATAATTTATTTTGTCCTGAACCATTTGGGAGTAACTGACTGACTCAATGTCTATCACCCCAAAAGCTTTAGTGTGTATTTCAAACAGACAAGGAGGGTGTATTTTGCGTGATGTGGTAAGGATCGTCAGAATCAGGAAATTGACACTGATGTGTGACCAACAATGAATTCTCAGGCCCTACTCAAGTTTCCTTATTTGTCCCAATAATGTCCTTTGTAGCAGAGGATCCAGCTCAGGGCCACGATTGCACTTGCTTGTCTGGTTTCTCGAGTGTCCTTCCATCCAGATCTCTTCCCCAGGCTTTTCCTTTTTTTGGGAAGAGTGCAGGCTGGCAGTTCCGTGATGCTCCTTGCTTTGGGTTTGTCTGGTGTTTTCTCCTGAGTGGATTCAGGTTACGCATCTTGGGCTGGAAGGTCCCAGAAGTGATGTTGGGCTCTTCTTTCTCAGGGCGTCCTGCCAGGTTTCAGTTTGTCCCTTTCCTGGAGCTGTGCACTTTGAGCACTTGATGGAGGTGATGTCTGCCGGGCCTCTCCACGGTGAGGTCTCTGCGCCTCAGTTACTAAGTCTTTTGGGGGGCATTACTTTGAGACTGACAATAACTCATTCTTCAGCAGACCTTTTTTTTTGAAACAGGGTCAGGCTCTGTCACCCAGGCTGGAGTGCAGTAGCGTGATCTTGGTTCACTGCAACCTCCACCTCCCGGGTTCAAGTGATTCTCCTGTCTCAATCTCCTGAGGAGCTGGAATTACAGGTGTGTGCCACAATGCCTGGCTGATTTTTTTTTTTTTTTTTTTGTATTTTTAGTAGAGACAGGGTTTCACCATGTTGGTCAGGCTGGTCTCCAACTCCTGGCCTCAAGCGGTCCTCCCACCTCAGCCTCCCTAAGCTTTGGGATTACAGGCATGAGCCACTGCACCTGGCCCAGAACTCCTATTTTCTTTATTGGGTTATAATCTGTTACCATCAGTTTTTATTCTGATGCTCCAGTTGTCCCAGATTAGGTCAGGGGGAGCCCCTGTGTTCTTTGGGGTATCCTCATCCTTCTGTGCTGTGAGCACTTCCCTATTCTGAGATGTTCCCAGCACGTCTTCCCTATTCTGAGATGTGTTCTCCTGCCCCGGCCCTGGAATCAGCTCTCTCTCCCTGGAGTCCGGGGTTTGCATCTGGGGATGCCTGTTGCCAGAACCTAGCTGAATCTCCCCACTTGGGCCCGTTCTGTTTCCCACAGCATTGGGGAATCACAGGCCAGAGAGGGGAGGGGACTGTAAGTGCAGAACAACAGGGAAGGAAGGGACCGAGAGCTTTACATCCTGCATCAGATCTCACGTGCTCCGTGAGCCTGGCCTTCAGAGCAGCCTGTGACACCATGCGCTTGTCCCAGGCGGCCGGCCGCTGCCCAGCGTGTTCCTGGACTGGTGTCCTGGGGGGTACCAGACGAGCTTACGAGAAGGTGGTGGTTATTCCAAAAAGCAAGGAAGCCAGTAAATAAGGCTAGCGGATTGAATCAACATTTTTAGGGGAAGAGCAGTTATGAAATCTGACCTCTGTACTTGGCGAGATTTATCCTGTGTCTTTATCAAACTCCTCATGGGTTGTCACACAGCTGTAGTCACACGTCAGAGCCTTATCTCAGATTTTACACTTGTTTGGGAGGGTCAGCATCGAACTCTGACTTACCATTCAGTGTGTTGGAGCACAGAGCCATGTTAACATCCTGGGCTCTTCCTGCACCTGCTGTGGGCTGGAAAGCATGCTGGACACCTTCTTTTTTTAATACTTTAATTTTTAAAAATTCTAAGTAGGCTGGATGTGGTGACTCACGCCTGTAATCCCAGCACGTTGGGAGGCCAAGGCGGGCGGATCACTGGAGGTCAGGAGTTCAAGACCAGCCTGGCCAACATGGCAAAATCCCGTTTCTACTAAAAATATAAAAATTAGCCAGGTGTGGTGGTGGGTGCTTGTAATCCCAGCGACTCAGGAGGCTGAGGCAGGAGAATTTCTTGAACCCAGGAGGCGGAGGTCGCAGTGAGCCAAGATCATGCCACTGTACTCCAGCCTGGAGTACCCCTGCTCCAGGACAGCTAAGTGGCCTCATTGTTTATGACATTTGGCTGGTTTTCAATTTGGGGGTTATTATAAACACCGCTGCTGTGCTTGACCTTTTTGTTTTCTTTCGGGTTGTTTCCTGAGGGTGTGTTCCCCCAAGAGGGATGACTGGATAAAGAGTGTGAGGTTTTCCTTGCGAGATGACCATGAGAACGCGGAACCAGCGTGCGGGGCATGAGCAGCTCCGCGCCCCTCTTCGCCTACTTCCCTTTCGAGGACGAGTTGTGTCATTTCTATTCATTTTGTTTTGTTACTTTGTCAAACATTTTTTTTTTCTGTTGGCCACCCCCAGTGACTTGGTACCAAAGAACAGTTGGCTGCTTGTAAAACTCAGAATCACTCTGGAAGGACCATGATTTAGTGTCACTGACATCATTTAAAAGAATGTGCCTCGGCCGAGCGCGGTGGCTCAAGCCTGTAATTCCAGCACTTCGGGAGGCTGAGGCAGGTGGATCGCCTGAGGTCAGGAGTTCGAGACCAGCCTGGCCAACACGGTGAAACCCCATCTCTACTAAAAATACAAAAATTAGCCGGGCGTGGTGGCGCACACCTGTAATCCCAGCTACTTGGGAGAATCGCTTGAGCCTGGGAGATGGAGGTTGCAGTGAGCCGAGATCATGCCACTGCATTGCAGCCTGGGTGACAGAGTGAGACTCTGTATGAAAAAAAAAGAGAAAAAGGTACCCCTAAGAGTGTTTCCCAAACTCACCTAGTGTCCAACATAGCACGTTCCTACGGCCAGTCTTGTGTGTTCTTATCCTGCTTGTTGACTGAGCATCGGTGAGCGTCTCTGCGAGGGTTCAGGGCAGGTGGCTCCCCAGAGCTACTGAAATCCGAGATGTGTGCAGGAGGCGGTGTGGCTGCCATGCGGGCATCTTGGAGGCAGAATTGTCTAGCCAGGGATGTGTGCCTGACAACAACAGATTCCAGATCTCTGTAGGTGGCATTCTAGGGAGTGGTTGAAGGCTGGGCGTCCCTGGAAGATGGTCTGCTCTGGAAGTTGACTTGCCCCAGGATGGACTAGATGCCCAGGTGACCTCTCACCTTTCTCAGATGGCCAGTGAGCCAAGGTTAAATGTTAAATGTCAATGTGCGCCTGGCTATGACCTGGCCCCTGTTTACTATGGGAGAACAAGGGGAGTGGAGGGCGGGGGTTGAGATGAGAAGACAGAGCTTGTGGCTTGAGAATCTTTGCATCAGCACCTCCTGAGCCCACAGAGGGATGGGCTGAAGGACATGAGATGACCTGAGAGCAGTTGTCCTCCTCAAAGCCTGCTGCCTGGGTGCTTTCGGGCACGTGAAAGAGCCAGAAGGGTTCCACAGTAGACTGGCTTCAGGCGTGTCCCAGGCAGGGTCCAGGTGGTGTCCACAGGATCCCTCATCCTCTCTCCATCGCCTGCCTTGAGGTCCTCCATGTGGGTTTTGCCCGGTGTTACAGGGAGTTCGGGGCTCCCCACACCCTGGAGACAACAAGGTGTGGGGGCGGCATCCACTGACCAGCTTCTGAACCAGCAGAAGCCTCCTGGGCTCTGGCTGGGCCTGTGCGTCTCGTGAACCAATCCTCGCATGTGCACGGGGGTAGGGGTTCGGCGTGTTCATTGGTTTAGTCATTAGGAATGAGAGTGACGGCCGGGCCCAGTGGCTCACACCTGTAATCCTGGCACTTTGCAAGGCCGAGGCGAGTGGATCACTTGAGATCACGAGTTCAAGACCAGCCTGGACAACATGGTGAAACCCTGTCTCTACTGAAAATACAAAAAATTAGCCAGGTGTGGTTGCGTGTGCCTGTAATCCCAGCTACTCGGGAAGCTGAGGCATGAGAATCGCTTGAACCTGGGAGGTGAAGGTTGCATTTTGCTGAGATTGCCCCACTGCGCTCCAGCGAGACCATCTCAAAAAAAAGAAAAGATTACGGAGAGTGGCCAGGGGAGAGAGGTGGTCCCCTGTCCCCTCCATCTGCCACTGGAGGAGCGGGCATCGGGAAGTGAGCCTCCTTGCCTTGGGCTGGGGTGGGCGCTGGCTCTGAAGCCCATCCCAGTCCTCTCCAGACTGATGACCTGACCCCTAGGCTGAGTTCAGCGCCACCCATGATCCAGGAGGACCATTTGCCAGTATGCGGGGTGGGTGGGGCCAGGGGCTGCCAGACCTTCCTCGGTGAAGTCGCTGCTCTTGCTTTTTGCAGATTCCAGACCCAGGAGGAGCTCAACAGTAAGTACCCGCCCTTGCCCCTACCTCAGCTTCGTGCCCCGAAATCCGACTCCTTCCCTAACAGATCTGCAGTTTAGAGAGCTGCTGGGGGAAGGGAGAGGGAGGGGATGGAAGGGCCATTCCCCGCCCAGTGCCCAGGGTGCAGGCCCCTGCTGCAGGTTCAGGCTGAGTCTGCCCCACTGCAGGGACCTCTGTCACAGGGGCCTCGCCTGGGGCCTCAGTCAGGCCTTGGCCAAGGGTGGAGCGCCCCACCCCCACAGCAGCCTCCAGCTCCTGGCTCAGCCTGCCGGGAATTTCCAGAAGGGCCTGCAGACAGTGGGTTTGGTTTGCGCCACTTTTGGGTACCAGGTCTGGTCAGGAGGAAGGCTGCGTTCATTCTCCTCTTCTCTTCACTCTTGCATGAATCCCATCCTGCAAGCTGGATGACGGAGCAGGTGTCTATGATCCACTCCTTTTTTCTTTTTCCATTTATCACTCCTTCCACTACCTTCTTTCATTCAAGCATCATACATTAAGAAGGGTTTCTATCCTTTCATTTTTCAATATAATATACAGAACCATCACACTAGTTCAGTTTCACATTACGGGGCATCACATTCAAATATGCTTGGATTTGACAAGTGTCTGTGACAATGCTGAGAAATTCCACAAAAGAGGGTCTTCAACAATTTGTAAGGTAATACATTTGGTTTTGCTGCATAGGCCATTAATAGTAACTTGTTTTAAAATGCAGTCTTTTGGCCAGGCACAATGGCTCACGCCTATAATCCCAGCATTTTGGGAAGCTAAGGCAGACGGCTCACCTGAGGTCAGGAGTTTGAGACCAGCCTGGCCAACATAGTGAAACACCGTCTCTACTAAAAATACAAAAATTAGCCAGGTGTGGTGGTGCATGCCTGTAGTCCCAGCCACTCGGGAGGCTGAGGCAGGAGAATGTCTTGAACCTGGGGGGCAGAGGTTGCAGTGAGCTGAGATTGTGCCACTGCATTCCAGCCTGGGTAACAGAGTGAGACTCCATCTCAAAAACAAAAAACAAAACAAAACAAAAACCATCTTTTAGCCTTCAAATTATTATAAAAAGTATTCAAGATGATGTATTAAGGTTGGTGCCATTTGCCATTAAAAATAATGGCAAAAACCGTGATTACTTTTTCACCAATCTAAAAGATGTGCTCTCTGTGCCTTGAGAATCATCGCGTCAACATGAGCATCCCTGCCTCGTCTCTGAATTACTCAAACTCACTCCATTTTGAAGGCATCAGGACACTTAATGAGGCCACTTACTTGCATTTACTCGTAAAAGTCAAAAAGTAAACCGGCACATTCCTCAATACACAGCTGTTTTTAGAATGCATGAGTGTAATCATGAAAGACTGCTTTCCAGGATGTTGGGGCTAGGGAGCTGGCGGGGCTGCTCCAGGAGGCGGTGGGTCTGGAGCTGGTACTTACAGACTTTGGTGCTTATGAGTGTGGATTACAGAGCCAGATGCCAGGGTTCAAATCCCGGCTCAGGTGTTTACTGATGGTATAACCCTGGGCAAGTTACTCGACTCCTCTGTGCCTCAGTTTCCTCATCTGTAAAACAGGGAGAGGGCTGTTACCCACCTCATATGGTGGTTGTGAGAATTAACATATGTCAAGAAATTTAGGACAGGGTCACGGACATCGCAGGCACCCTGTGAGTCGCTGACTGTTACCCTTACTATTTAGTACAAATTAAAAGCAACAGACTTCACCCAGAAAGCTGAGAAGCCCGGGGCAGCTCAGGGCAGCTTTAAAGCAGAAAGGGAGACTCACTGGGGTCTGTAGAGATAAAGAAAAAGGGACCTCCCAGTTCAGAGAGTGGGGGAGGGAGGGGGCGCCCGGCAGCAGCACCCATTCCTCTCCCACAGCAGGTGAGGAGTGGCGTGTCGATGACAGAATCCGGCGCAGAAGAGCTGCGGTTAATGAGCCCTCCAGCGCAGCCATTGGAGATCTGCCACAACGTGGGGGCAGCCAGCCTGGAGAGCCTGCCGTTGCGAGATGCCAGCCCAGCCAGCGGCCCCTCGCCTCCCAGGGACCTTCCTGAGCCTCGGGTGCCCACGGAACACACCAATAACAGGATTGGTGAGTTGGCCTGTTTTGAGCGTAGCCTGCAGGCCAGGGGCAGAGGCGGGGATGAGTGTGGGGCCCTGGGTGGAAGGGGCCTGGAGACTCTGGAGCTGAAAGGCCCGGCAAAGGAGAGGCATAGATTCTCCACCCCAATTCAAGTGTCTGTAAGTAGGTTCAGCAAGGGCACTTACCTCATAGGCCCTTGAGCGAAGTCACGAGCCAGTGCGCATGAGGTGCCTGCTGTTACTCACATAAAAAGTGAAAGCCATCCCAGCCCCAACACCCGAGGGGACAGGAGGAGGACGTGCCAGTGGCCACAGGACCTGCCACTTGTCTGGCGCATTCTGGACACTGTGCAGACGCCACCTCTTCCTCTCTGTCTCACCACCTTCTGAGGTTGGTGTCTTTCTCCCCATTTGACAGATGGGGAAACACCCGCTCTGCCTGGCAGGCCTTTCTGCTCCTATCCATGTGCCTACAGCCAAAACCCGGGGTGACCAGCTTGTCCCGTCTTTCCCAGGACACTCCTGGCCTCAGGGTGATCTGTCCGCCTCGGCCTCACAGAGTACCGGGATTATGAGCATGAGCCACTGTGCCAGGCCTGGGCAGTCTTTTGTAACAAACTGAAACTTTCGAAATTGTAGCTTTTAGTAAGTTTTATTTGAAAAGTGCGTATTTCGGGAAATACCACCAAAGGCTTCTTCGGAATTCCTAAGAAGTCCTAATTGGAACATCTGAGTCCATGCTGAGCGCAGTGCCTGGAATCCCAGGGGCGGGGTTCAGAGGGTGTTTGATGGGCAGGAGAAGGAAGTACCAGGCTCCCAGGTGGATGGCTTAGGTGTGGACTGACCCCCCACCCCCCAGCATAGCCTGCAGGCCTTGCTGGTGAGTGGATTGGGTGGCGAGGAGGCCACCTCCACTCCGCTGGGAAGTGGAAGTGCCTTGGAGATTCTCTTGGGCACCCAAGATACAGACAACCCCCTTACCTTCCTGATGCCAGCCTGGGTGAGCGTCCTCCCTTCCCATCCAGTTCCCAAGAGAGATCACACTGGGTTCTCCACATCATCCCTCTCCCCCTGGGAACCAGGCAAGGCAAGAACACATTTCTCCCCAGCTTCCTCACCTGGCCTCCCCACCTGGCCAAGATGAATTCCCTGGACTCTGGAGCTCTGGGGAGGAGCAGGAAACCCATGCAGCCCTTGGAAGCCAGCACCACAACCTGGGGTGTGAGAGGCCTGTGATGGGGGCAGAGCCAGACGGGACAGACCCCTCATGGCCGTCTCTGACATTTACAGACCCTCTGTCACTTCTGAGCTCGGTGGGAGTGGTTTCCTCACCTGGAGCAGCCAGTCCCACTGGATTCAGCCTTGAATCCAGTTAATTCTGGATTTCCCAGGGACCCTTGCTCATTTCCCTGAGGAGTGTGAGGGGGCCAGCCTGTCTCCCAGCTTTGGCTCCTTCTCCCTAAACCAGCACCCCCCCCGCCTGACCCCATCTCCCTCTCATCTTCTCTGTCCATCCCCCTCTGGGCCTTCTCTCCCCTCCTGGGGTCTCCTCTCTCACCACCCCCAGCCCCGTCTTTTGCCCAGCCCTCTTCAGGGCTCCTAGGGCCAGGAGCCTGCAGGTCTTGATGGAGATGTAGGGGTGCTCAGGCCCTGCTGTCTGTTTTGGGGTCTGTGGGGGCACCCAGCCCACAGCCCGTCCCATACTCTGGGCCTTCCCCTCCTCTCGCTGCCGTTTGGAGCACTTCTCTCTTTTCTGGGGGTGTTCAAAACCAGAATAGGAGAGCCAGCGTCATGCAATAGGATTGAGGGTACAGGGGATTTGAGAACATTTCTGGGGTTCCTGAATCCGAGGGTTATAACTGCATTACCCAGACAGGCAGGGGTCCCTGCACCCCTGCCCCACCCAGCTCTCAAGTTCCCTCTTGAGCTTCCCCATTCGACCTCCAGAGTCCAGGGCAGAACAGAGTCCAGAACAGCTGGGAGCCGGCCTACCCTGAGCCGGATGCCGTCAACTGGGCAGAGGCCAGGCTTCCCCACTCCCCAGCTCCTCGGGCCATTGATCTCCCCTGCGCCGTTCCCCTCTATCAGAAGGCCACAGCAGGAGCCTCCACATCAGACTGTGGCGAGGACAAGCCATCCGTCCAAGCTCCTACCGTGCGCTTACAGCACAACCACGCGGGCTGCAGGTGGGAGATCGGCTCTGAGCGGCAGACCCTGAAATTCACAACCTGAGCCAGGCTGTCTCGATCATGGGCTGCCAGGGGTTTCTGCAGGATGTGACTGGCTGGCTGGGTTTGCCTGGACTGAGGAGGCCCCCAGGACACGGGACTTGCAGTATTAGAACCAGGAATGTTGCTGGGCAAGATGGGACAGGTTGGTCACCCTGGGTTTTGGCTGTAGACACATGGATAGGGGCAGAAAGGGCTGCCAGGCAGAGTAAGGTTTTTTTCTTTTTTTTTTTTAATTTCTCCTAACTACATCTTGACCTTGCGCAGGTCATTTAACCTCTCCAGGCTTCAGGTTCCTGTCTGTAAGTGGGAATCTTGATGGGGTCGCCTTGCAGGAGGGCTGAGCACCCAGGAGCCGGTGTGTGGCAGGTGCTCGCCTCTGCTGTGGCCGCCCGTGCTCTGGCTGTCCACGGCTTCGCCTATTCTCTTCCACAGTTCACTTTCTCTCCCACTGTGTCCTCTTCTTCCCTACCCATCCCTGAAGAAGTGCCGAGAAAATCCCAAGTACAAGTAGGCTGGTTCTTAACGCCTCAGGGCCCAGCTCCTAGCTGTTGTATTTCCTCTGAGCCCCAGGATGCCTGTAAGGTGTGTCAGAGAGGTTGTGCCATCAGCCTGAAGTCACCCAGCGGGCAGGACAGCACTGGGCCTCGGCCCCTTCTCTGCCTCTTTGCTCCCATCCTGGCCGGCGCTGGCCTCACTCACACATACTTTTGCCTTGCAGAGAAAATCTACATCATGAAGGCCGACACCGTGATTGTGGGGACCGTGAAGGCTGAGCTGCCCGAGGGCCGGGGCCTGGCGGGACCAGCAGAGCCCGAGTTGGAGGAGGAGGAGGAGCTGGAGGCAGACCATGCCCCACACTACCCCGAGCAGGAGACAGAGCCGCCTCTGGGCAGCTGCGGCGACGTCGCCATGCTCTCGGTGGAAGAGGAAGGGAAGGAGGCCCCCTTGCCCATAGCCGCCTGTGGAAAGTGAGGCCTGGGCTGGGCGGGGGCTCAGAGGGCAGCAGGGTAGCCACTGGGAGGCCAGAGTGGCACTGTTGGCACCAAGCTTGGTCCAGCATCTAGCAGTGGACTGGCCTGTCATTGCAGGGGTCTGGTGGTCTCTGCTTGCACCCCCTACTTAGCTGTCCCCTGACCTAGAGCCTAGGGGATCTGGGGCTTATACAGAAGAGACAATCCAAGGGGACTGGGTCCCAGCAGTGGTGTTGGTTGAAGCAGCAGACAGAGGGCAGGACTGGGCCCTGCCGAGAATAGCATTGGCCCCAGAGACCTGGGCATCAGACCCTTACCATCAAGCCCAGAGCCCACCGAGGGAGAGGCCGTGAGGCCGGCTCCCAGCGCCCCTGAACCCTATTCCCTCTCTCCCTGGACGTCAAAGATGACACCCATTGGGCTTTCCAGCATGCCCCCAGTTACTGTAAATGTGGCCCCCAGAGGGCACGGGGCCAGTGCCTGTGGTTGTCTCTCCTGAGTCAAAAGGGAAGTCCAGAGATGGGGTGTGGTCAGCTGACGCTGTCTCTGCTGCCACGGCCACACAGCACTCTGCACTGGCGTGAGGGCCCCTGCCCGGGCCCAGCCCTGCCTGGGCTGCGGGACCCTCCTGGTGCTGCCCACCTTCCCTCTGTCGCCCCCTTGATGGGCCCAGGATCAAGTCACTCATCTCAGAATGTCTCCACCAATCCCCACCACAGCAGGCGTCTCGGGACCCAGATGTCTGCAGCCCTCAGCAGCTGCAGACCGCCCCTCACCAACCCAGAGAGCCTGCTTTGATTTGCCCAGGGACTTCCACCCCACGTGGACATGGGGAACTTGGGGTGCTGCCCAGAGTTCTTGATCACTCTCTGTGGACCCCACCCGCTCTGTTCTGGGAAATGAAGAGGCATCTTCCTTAGATCTGCCCTGCTTGCAAATCCACTACCACCAGCCCTGCCATCTGGTTCTGGTCCTGTACCTGTTGGGGTGTGGACATCGAGGGGCACCACCGCATCCCCCAGGCATCTGCCTTACTCTGGACCATAGGAAACAAGATTGTTTGGAGGTTCCATCTGGATTTTGGGTGTTTCACATTTCACACTAAGGAGTAAAGCGGCCCTGACTTCCAGACCACTGGCCGGCCTGCTCTCCAGGGCCTTCAGCGTGTAAGCAAACGAGTGATGGATGAGGGTGAGTCTTGGAGTTGCGGGTAGCCTGGAGACTCGTGGACTTACCGCCTGGAGGCAGGGCTGGCAAAGCTGCTGTTTACTCATCAGCTGGCCACGTGCTGTCTGGAGGAAGTGATAGTTTCTGAAACTGCTCAGATGTTTTGGGGAAAGTTGGAGAAGCCGTGGCATTGTGAGAGGTGGTTACACCAGAACCTGGACATTGGCCAGAAGGATAAGTGGGCAGACGCTGTTTGCCCAGTGTTTTTGTGCAAGGATGGAGTGGGTGTCTCTGCATCACCCGCAGCCGCGGCTGTAAGGTACACTGGGCAGCACGCGCCTGTCTGGCAGGGTAGTCTGGTGCCCTTGACGGGAGAGACAGATACGTTTTAACAAAATAATGCACTTCTTCACCCCGTGGCCTTTCATGCAAATTTCAGATCCCTAAAAATCCATAAAATTCTTAAAAACCAAGAACTGTAAGGCTGAGGACATGATCATTGAAATTGAGAGTATGTTATTCACAGAGGCTCTGAGCAGCACTGGCTCTGGGAGATTCTCTCCCCGCAGGGCAGGGATTCCCTTTGCACCCCCAGGCACTGAGGTGGCCGGTCTCTGGTGGACTGGACATTTCTGGGTCCAGGAGCCAACTTCCTGCTGGGGCAGCCCTTCTCACTGCTGGAAGGTTTCCTTATCACTCGAGGCAATCTCTTTCTCTGTGTAATTGCTGCTCCCTGGTTCAAGATGGGCCCTTTGAGGACACTTAGAATAAAGCCACTGATGGTGGGCATGGTGTCTCACACTGTAATCCCAGCACTCTGGGAGGCTGAGGCGAGTGGATCACATGAGATCAGGAGTTTGAGACCATCAGGCCAACATGGTGAAACCCCGTCTCTACTAAAAATACAAAAATTAGCTGGGCATGGTGGTGGGCACCTGTAATCCCACCTACTTTGGAGGCTGAGGCAGGAGAATCGCTTGAACGTGGGAGGCAGAGGTTGCAGTGAGCTGAGATTGCGCCACTGCACTCCAGCCTGGGCGACAAGAGCTGAGACTCCGTCTCAAAAAATAAAAAAAAATAAAGCCACTATTGTCACGAAAGCCTCCCTTTAGGTATTTATAGAAAGGCTTCTGGGCCTTTCCATGGCCTTCTTCCCTCTGGGCTGGGCCAGGCAGCCCCATAGCTTTAGAGAAGGGAGTCTCTAAGGAACAGTTTGAGTGCCCAGGCCTTGGGAGGCAGGGGGAGGACCACAGTATTTGGGAGCATCGGGCTTCTGTGTCTGAGCTGGGTGGAGCCCAGCCTGCTTCCCTGGGCATAACTCAGTGGCCTTGGGAACCAGCCTCCACCCCAGGGAACCAGCCTGGAGGCCCCCTCTGACTGTGGCTCCTGTGTGGGGTGGAGGAAACCCACAGCCACGGACAGACCCTGCTCCCCACTCCCCAAGATGCCAGCCCACACCCAGACATCAGCCCGGCCATTGAACCAGCCACTGCCTGCCATTCACTCAGTCCAGGGGCTAGGGTGAATTTCCCCATCCTGCCCAGTGGTGAGAGGACCCCTTCTATCGCCTGGCTGTGCTCGTGTCCAGGTTGGGAGATGTACAGAGCCCCTTGCTACTCAAGGTAGCAATTCCCAGGCTGTGACAACACTCCCACACACCTTTTCTTGAACATTTGTGATCAGAGCGGGACAGCAAGTGATATGTATCAGATGGAAGCTGCTGCCTTCAAAGAAAAGCCATTGTTTCCTAAGGCACCTTTGTCAACCATTCTACAGTTCTTAGAATCTCCATGGCTTGGATCAGTCCCTAAAATGGAACGAGAGGACCTCCCTAGAGCGTCTCTCACTCCATCACAACCTCACCCTCCAGCAGTGAGGTGTTAAAGACCCAAGACTGAGTCTCGGCCATCTTTGTTCCATGGTCACCAGGCCCTGATTGTTTGAGCTAAGTAGAAATGAAAGCTTGTGCCGGATGAGAGGCGGCTCTCCAGCCACAGTTCCTCAGGTGCCCAGGTGCCTTCTCTCCTCCACCCACTTCCTTGATCCTCTGCAGTGAGGGCCAAGTGTGGGTGGGACGGGGTTGGGCCAGAATGCGCAGGGACACCAGATTCACAGCCAGGGCGCAAGAGAAAAGCTTAGTGAAGGTGAGACTATTCCGCTTCAAGGGTGGCTCCTTGGGCCGAAGGAAAAACTGCTGAGGACACCTCGGGCCCCTGGACTCTGCACCAGGCTGCTCTGCCAGGGTCCTCCTCCTGAGCCGGCACCCCATGCTGGCCGAACACCCTGGGGCCCTTGCCCGTGGGTGACCCAGGGGAGCAGGCCTCCAATGCTGTGGCTATGGGTGTGTGCCAGGCACAGGGCAGAGAGGCTTGCCCGCCATTCTCCACAGCGTGTGGATGGCGATGGCACTGTGGGGTCACACCCAGGCTCAAATCCCAGCTCCGCCATTTATCCGTTGCATGAGCTTGGCTATGTTCCGTGATCTCTCTAAGACTCGGTTTTCTTGTCCGTGAAATGGGGGTGTCAGTCTCTACCTGATGGGTCTGTGGGACTTTCCTGACATGCCACCTGGTGTGTGGCTTGTGCTAAGTGGCAGGTTCTGTCCTTATTCCAGCCTGGTGGCCACTTGCCAAGAGTGAGCCCTTCCTATGTCTGCAGAATTCAGCCCCCTCAGACTTACAAGTGGGTCACCTTTAAAAGGGCACTGTGATCAGCCACGGTGGCTCACGCCTGTAATCCTAGCACTTTGGAGGTCGAGGCTGGCGGATCACCTGAGGTCGGGAGTTTGAGACCAGCCTGGTCAACATGGTGAAACCCTATCTCTACTAAAAATACAAAAATTAGCCAGGCATGGTGGCGTGTGCCTGTAATCCCAGCTACTTGGGAGATTGCAGTGGGAGAATCACTTCAACCCAGGAGGCGGAAGTTGCAGTGAACCAAGATCATGCCATTGCACTCCAGCCTGGGTGGCAAGAGCGAAACTCTGTCTCAGAGAACAAAAAAAGGAAGCACTGGAATTGGAACACTTTCTTCCCAGGAAAGCATTGTCGCTGATGGTTGGTTCCAAGGCTAGCCCACCAAAGCCTGCTTTAGCCCATCAAGGTTGATCAGAACTTTCAGACCAGCCTGGGGACCTGGCTGCCCTTGTGGCCACGTTGTGGGAAGCCCTGTAGTGGGCGGGCCTCTTCTTGCTCTGTGGGCTGCCCCAAGAACCCTTAAATCACAGTCATATGGCTCATTATTCCATGTCTGTAACTCTGGCAATGTTGGCGAAGTGCTGCGGGTCCCTCTGGAGGGACATCTCACTTGTGGTTCTGGCACATTCCAGATGGCACCGCATTACTGTTCAAGGTCTTTCCTCAATTAAAGAGTGGCCTCCCTTCCTCCCTTCCTTCTACAAACACCTCTGATGAGCCCGGCCCAGGTCTAGCTGGTGAGGACTCATGGGGCACAGACTTGCTCTTGTGGTCCTGTGTCTGGTGGACGGGACAGACGACAGCATCATCGAATCAGTGCACAAGGCCATTGCAGAGTTGGATCACACTGTGAACCACGAGGAGCCCTAGCCAGGTACTGTGGTAGAATGGGAGGGGAGGGCCACCCTAGCTAGGTGGTCAGGACGAGCTTCCTTGAGAAGGTGCCCTTTGAACTTGGCCTGAGTGACGTTACGAGCCAGTGAGATCTGGAAGGCAGAGCGCCACAGGTGCAAAGGGCCTGAGGTGGGCATGCTCTGCCTCAAGTTTCAGGAACTACACGGTGGTGGAAAAGGCACAGTGGACGAGGCAGAGAAAGGAGGTGTGAAGGGAAGCCCTGGCCGTGGAGGGCCTGGTGTGCCACTGTGACTGGGCACTTTGATTTTACCGTAAGAGCACTGGTCTATGTTTATTTCTGTTTTCGTCCTAGTAGAACAATGAACATCCTGGTATTATCTTAGCAGTGAGTGAGAAAGGCCAAACCAGGGGCAGCAAAGTTTGTTTTAACCTATTTCAGAGGGAAGTTGGGCAAACAGGCAGCAGTTGCTCGTAGCCAGGAAGCAGTTAGATGTGTTTTCTCAGAAAGAACTAAGACAGCATTCCTGGCGATGATCACAGCTATGGGTAAAGTTAGGAGTCGGCCCGTCTAACTTCCCCTTTCTCTGGGTGTCTTCCAGAGAGTAAAAACCAAACCGAAAAACCCTGGGAAGCCTGGAGGCCTCTGTTTATGTTTTGGTGTGCTGTTGGTTTTCCAGTCATGAGCCAGGGATTATGTCAGCATCACAGGGACAGCAGTGGCCTGCACTTTCTTCTTCACCCTTTAGCCCTCATGGAGACAGTGACCATTTCATTATAGTGGCATGGAGCTGTGACTTCTGGCTCGACCAGCCCCCAGCTCCTTGGTCCCAAGCAAAGCCCTTATATGTGTTCAGTGTGGGTTCTCTGGTCTGCAAAATGGACCTAATAGGGCCAGGCACAGTGGCTCATGCCTGTAATCTCGCCACTTTGGGAGGCGGAGGCAAGTAGATCACTTGAGGTCAGGAGATCGAGACCAGCCCAGGCAACATGGCAAAACCCCGTCTCTACTAAAAATACAAAAAGTAGCTGGGCATGGTGGCATGTGCCTGTGATCCCAGCTACTTGGGAGGCTAAGATGGGAGAACTGCTTGAACCTGGGAGGTGGAGGTTGCAGTGAGCTGAGATCGTGCCGCCACATTCCAGCCTGGGGAACAGAGTGAGACTCTGTTTAAAAAAGAAAAAAAGGACCTAATATTTGCCTTGTAAGATGGCTATAAGGCTGAGAGGAACTGTGGAAGCCAAGGTCTGAGCACATATGCCATGTTCAGCAAACGACCAGGGTAGCATCTTAAGATCTGAGAGTTTGCCCAAGCCTTCCCGCATTCTTTGTGCATCTGGGCTTCCTAATAGAACCCTGGATGGTAGACAGGCTGGGTGGCCGCACTCTGTTTTACAAACCGAGGCTCAGAGGGGCAAAGCAACCGGCCCACTGCCACACAGCTGAGAAGTGCTTATGCTGGAGTTCAACCCCCAACTCTGTGATTCTAAATCCCTGTCGGTGCCCAGGTGGCCTGGCTGCCTCTGCGGTCAGGGGTTGTGTGCATGCCATACCTGGCACTTGCCTTCTAGACATGTTTCCTTTCATCTCCAAGTCGCCACGGCTGAGAGAGAGAACGGAGGCTGATTTTATTCCTCCCTTTACGGGAAGGCAGGGACAGTTGCAAGAGGCTGGGTAACCTGCTCAAGGTCAAACTCCAGGCTGGGAGTGGCTTTCTGATTCCTCTGACTAGACAGGAAGGACATGGTGCCAGCCCCGCCAGAGTCTCCTTCCTTGACACAGCTTTCCATGCATGGGTTCCTGGAGCCAACAACTCCAGGAGCAGGAAGTGGAAACATGCCACCATGCCCTGCTAATTTTTTTTTTTTTTTTTTTTTTTTTGGTAGAGATGAGTTTCTTTATGTTGCCCAGACTGGTCTTGAATTCCTGGGCTCAAGCAATCTTCCTACCTTGGTTCCCCAAAGTGCTGGATTACAGGTGTGTGATTCTGAGGTCCAGGGAGACTCGGGGCTGGGTTGAGTCCAGAGAATCTCTGGGGGAGAACTGCCTGATGATGGAATTACCCTTTCCATCCCCAGTAACACCTCATATCCTGCTCTCTGCCCCACCTGAGGCTTCCTGAAGGAAGATGATCCAGAACAAGCATCCCATTTCACAGATGGAACAACCGAGCCCCGTAGAGGTAAAGCGGTTTTCCCAAGGTCCCAGCTTGGTGCTGTGTGATGGAGACGGCTCTAGCTCTAGCCTGAAATTGGGGCTGGGGCAGGGGAACTCACTCCCTAGTCCAAGGGAGCAGTAAATATTACTTGCTGATTTTCATTCTTCCTTTAAAAAAAAAAATTGATGTTAAAAGTAACTGTGGTGAGAGGGTTGAGTTCTTATTTATAACACAGCTTTGCAAGAATAAACAGAGTAGACAAAAATATCCTATCGGCTGGGCTTCTGCAGCTTCACAAGGTACTGAACTGTGCAGTCAGAGGGCCCCAGGTTCAGAAGGGCCCAGGGCTTGGTTTCATGAGCCGCTGTCCCCATCTTGAAAGGGATTAATAACTTACGGCACAGGGCCCTGTGTTTTCATTTTTCATGGAGTCTTACAAATTATGTAGCTGGTCTTGTATGGGGCAGGGAAATTGTTTATTCAGAATTCACTGGAAGCCAAAGCACTTTATTTCCATTGTCATGTGATCTCACAGGGACCTTATAAATGAGCACGCATGTTCGCATTTTTAAGTGAGTGTTAAATGACCAGTAACTGACATAACTGTCCCAGTCATCTCTTGCTACATAACAAATCACCTCAAAACTTAGTGGCTTAAAACAATGGTCATTAATTTTGCTCACAAATCTGCAGTGTGGCCTGGACTTAGCCGGGAGGCACATCTTGGCTCACTTAGTACCAGAGGGGTGATGAGATGAGCTGGAGAATCCATCTCCAAGAGGGCTGGCAAGTTGGTGCTGGCTGCCAGTTTCTCTCCATGGAGCTGCTTGGGCTTCCTCACAGCATGGCCGCTGGGTTCCTGGAGCCAAAAACTCCAGGAGCAGGAAGGAGAAACTGCCAGGGTCATAAAATCTGGGCCTGGAAATATAATAACCCAGAGTCCTCTGGGCCTGGCACTGCATCACCGTTACCGCATTCTGGCTAGTCACAGAGCCCAGACTCAAGGGGAGGGGACACAGATCCCATCCCTCATTAGAAGGCGTGTCAAAGAGTCTTGAGATCTTATGTGTCAACACAAACACTTCACATATTGTCTTATTTTAGCCTTTTGGCAATTTTGCCATTATTGTCCTTGAAGTTGGCTCAAGGAAGCTAAGTAACCTGGTGGAATTGGAAATGCATCTGGCTGGAATTTGAATCCAAGCTCGTCTGTCTCCAGAGTGTGAGCTCTGGACTGAGTGACTGACCTGTGCATCCAGGGACCCATGCAGTCAGAAGGTGGCAGGACTGGAATGCAAGCTCACATCTGTCTGATTAGAGAACACTTGAGTCTGGTACCCATAAAAATTAGTCCCTATCTAGTTTTTAGATAGGGAAATCAAGGCTCTGAGAGGTCTTGCCAGGCCTCCCCTGAGGAAGAGGGCAGGGTCTGACACCTTCCAGGGCAGGATGGGGCCTCCAACTTGGGCTGCATAGAACCATGTCAGGAAGTCACAGAGAGTTGTGGGCAGATTATGCAAGAACAGGCTGTAGGGAGGGGTGTTGTTTTTCACTGCAATTACACTTCATTCAGGAAATATAGCTTCTGCACGTATCACGGGAGGGTTCCGGAGGGTTCCTCACCCTGTGCAGAAGACCTCCTGTGAATACTGGGGCACTCACTGGGTGACCCAGGGTCCGCTGGGCCAATTGCATTCATGAGGAGTTCCCTGAGAGCCTCTCTGTGGCCATCTGGGCTGGGCTTTGACAATAGACTCGAAGAGGTTCTATTCCCACCATGCACGGAGCCACAGGTTAGTAAGAAAGAGGATAAGAACTGTACTTGAGGCTTTTGTGTGCTCTCATTTAAATCTCACAGTGCACTGGAAAGTAGTTATTACATTACCCCTATGTTAACGGTGAGGAAACTGAGACACAGAGTAGCTAAGCCACTCTGTGTCTTGCCCAGGGTCACACAGCTGCTAAGTGGTGCAGCTAGGATTTGAACACAGGCCACTTGGCTGGAGTCTGCATCCTCACCCACTTGGCCATGCTGCTCCATTATGGCTCAGGCCGAGGTCACCACTGTGCTGAGGCCCCAGCCCTGAGTCCCAGACCCTGTAGAACACTATGCAGGCGTCCATGGGGTTCAGTAAACGCACAGGTAATGGAATTTGCCTCTTGGCTTTTATCCCGCCTTTCCTTTCCAAAGCCCAGCTGTGGCCAGGCCACTCCTTCACAGAACCTTCGATGGCTCCCTAGTGCCTACAGGCCAATGTCTGCCAATTTAGCCCTTGCTGCTACCGCCACAGTTTCTGTATCCAAACCCTTCCTGAGACCCAACTGTGTTCCCTCAGTCACCAAATACAGAGGGCATATCCTCATCATGAAATCTCTGCTCAGTGCTCCAAGCCCTGAATTTCCAACCTCATCTTTCTCCTCCTCCTCCAGAAAGCCTTCCAGGACACCTAGGCCCAGGACCTCCAAACTCCCGCAGCACTGACTGTGAAGGGGGACTGGAGGCCAAGTTCCAGAAGTCTTGCAAAAAATCTCTCTGAAAAAATGAATTCATTCATTCATTCATACAGCCACTCATTCAGTCACTCAAGCAGCAGATCTCTATGGAACACGCGCTATGTGTCGGGCACTGTGCTTGGTGTTGGGGAACACAGTGGGCAGTGGCAGGGACATACAGTACTATTCTCAGGGAGTCACAGCCCAACTGGGAGACCAGCCTGGAGTCTGGTAATGGCTTAGAGCATGATATTTGCTTTGATGGAGACCAGCTTGGCGTTCATGGTCCCAGTGGATGGCACCTAGCTTAGATGTGGGCATGGGGGAGCAATCTCTGCTTTCTCCTCTGTTTAATAAGATCACCCACCCCAAAGAGTTGTTGTAAGGATTAATTTAATCCATTAATCTGTTCAATAAATGTTTGTCAAGCTCAAACTGTATGCTGGGGTGCTGGGGACACACAGCCCTGCCCTCTGCAGAGTGACAATAAAGAGTATTTGGGATAACACCGGCAGGTGGTAATTGCTCCAAGCTCCAGCCAGGGCTTGGAGATGGAGCACCTGCTAAGCAAAGGTCTGGGAGAACGTAGCAGTTTGGGGTGTGCAGGGGCAGTGAGTAGTTGTGACCATGCGTCTGGGGCAGACATTGCCCCATCCCTGCACCTGCATCTCTAGGTTTCTACAGAATAAATGGGCAAGGTGATGGGGAGAATTTCATGGGCGGAAATTGTTCCACAGGAGCTGAGGAGGGTGGCTGGCAGGACTGAGCCTGCTACTTAGCGGGAAGTTGCAGCAGCCTCAGGAGGGGTGGGGAGCTGCAGGGGAATTGGAGCTCAAGGGGGTTTCCTTCCAGTATGAAGGGGAAAAGCAAGGCTGTGCGCTTTGGAACTTCTCAGGGAAACCCTTTCCTGCACCCCAGGGGCTCGGGCTCCATTCTAGGAAGGCAGAATGCATGGCCTCCATCAAGTTTTGGGTTTGCATTTATTAAGCACTTACTGAATGCCAGGCACTATAGAGTCTCCATCTCGCATCCTTACGGCACCCCTGAAAAGCAGAGGTTATTTATCCCCATTCTACAGATGAGGAATTAGAGGCTCGGGGAGGTACAGTGACTTGTCCAGGGTCAAGGTTGCATATCAGTCAATGGCCTGAGCTGAGACTTGAACGCAGGTCTAGGTGATGGCAGAGTTGATGCTATTTCTCCTTTTGATATACCCCAACTGTGTAAAGCAACCCTTCTTTGCTAGGCTTCTTGGTGTTTGAAATTTTACCACTCATTCCTAGGGGTTAAAGGTTCCTGGGTTTCTCCTTTGGGGCACATGTCTGGAGCAGGATCTCGATCTGTTGGCAGAGGGGCAGCAGCTGCTCTGTCTGGTATACAGTAGGTGCTCAGTAAGTCTGCAGGTCAGGCAGGACAGGCCTGGGTTGGAGGAAGATCCAGTTTCCTGGGATTGAGCGCTGCAGACCAACTTCACCTGGAGGACAAACGAGAGGTGGCCGAATCACTGTCACCTACTTCAAGAAGTCCCCAGGGCACTTCAGCCAGGGTGACTTGGTCCCTTTTCTAAGTCTCCTGCCCGCCCTGCCCCAGTTCCTGTAGGGAGTGTGTCCACTCTGACTCACCCATGTCCAGCCCTGCCCAGCTCTTTTGGGGGCTGCTGTAGGCACACATACTTGTAAATGTCTGAATAAGTGAAGATTGGGAAATTGCACTGGGGAAAAATTACTATTTATTCCTCTTTTGAATTGGGGAGGAAAACATTGCTGGGGAAATGAGGTCAGTGACGTGGGGAGCGTTGCGTGCTCCTTACTGATGAGCAGAGGGCCGCTCTCACGTGCTGTCTTCCTAGGAAGGGTTGGGTAGTGCGTCAGGGAAGGGGCCCAGAGCTGTGATTGGTCCAGTCTGGCGGGAAACTGCCCCCTCACTGTGTCACTCCCTTCTCTCTCCTCGCTCTAAGCTGCTCCCCTCGCTCTAAGCTGCTCCCCTGGCTGCCCTCACTCTGAGCTGAAATCTCACTAATGAGAAAAAAATGTGCTGGTTTATGCCTCCATGGGCTGGCTGTGCTGGTGGGTCCCAGCGGGGAGGTGGCCCGCTGACATGGCCTGGAGGAAACACAGTGCATGGGGCAGGGAGGATGTGCACGAGCGATTTGTGACTCCCAGGCCTCATAGCCTCACGCAGCCCCTCCCTCTGAGAGTACAGATGGGGAAACTGAGGCCTGGGAAGGCAAGAGGCATGCCTGAGGTCACACATAGAATCAGTGGCCTTCAGAACAAGCACCCAGGCTGCTGGTGCCTTAAAGATAAAAATAAAGTTTATAAATGGAAAAAATGAATGAAAGAAGAAACAAAGTACAAAGAATATGATAAATATAATAAAAATTACACACAATCTTGGTGAGTCACGGTGGCTCACGCCTGTAATCCTAACACTTTGGGAGGCCCAAATGGGCAGATCATTTAAGGTCAGGAGTTCAAGAACAGCCTGGCCAACATGGTTAAACCTCGTCTCTACTGAAAATACAAAAATTAGTCAGGCGTGGTGGTGTGTGCCTGTGATCCCAGCTATTTGGGAGGCTGAGGCACAAGAATCACTTGAACCCAGGAGGCAGAGGTTGCAGTGAGGTGAGATTGTGCCACTGCACTCCAGCCTGGATGACACAGTAAAAGAATCAGTATTCCTTAAACAAATAAATTACACACAATCCCATCACCCGTGATAACACCTTTACACATTTTGGGTTCTTGCCTCCTGAGCAGTTTTTAAAAAGTATCCTCAATGGTTTATTTATTTATTTATTTGTTGAATTTTCTAGATCTAGATGGGGTCTAGATCCAGAGAACCAGGCAACCTGAGAAAGCTCTTACCTCTCCATCCTAAGATTCATCTGAAAGGGTTTCATGGCTAGAAGTGTCTGCGAATCTTTGGTTTAGCGCATTCCAGTGCTTCTTCTCCAATGCCAGGCCACCTGCAGCCAGGGCAAGAGAACCCTGTGGGCTGGAGAGATCCTGGAGGGCTTTAAGGAAGCAGTGGGGTTGGAGCTGAGCCATGAAAGATGGCTCAGCATCAGGAATGGGAAGAGGGCGTGTTTCATTGTGGGGGACCGTTTGGATCTGAGCTGCCTGGGGGTGCAGGTGGGAGACCTCTGGGGAGGCCTTTGGAGGAAGCATCTGGGGAAGGTGAGGTGAAGACAGGCTCAGGAAAGCTGTTTGCCTTAGGAGAGTTCAGAGGGAGATGGGACAGGTGAGGCCTTTGCAGCCTGGCTGGGCTGCCTGCAGACCTAGGGCTGGCTGCCTCAGGGTGGGCGTACACAGCTGGGGATGGAGCAATGGAGGATGGAGCTAGAGGCTCCTGATAATTCACCCCTCCCGAAGGCCCAGCCCTGGAGAAAGCCTTGTGTTCAGAGCACGTGAAGAACCCCTGGTTCTCCCTCTGTGAAGTGGAATGTCTTTGTGATAAGTGGAACGACTGCATCGGGGCCTGGCAGATCCTTCATGAAATGGACGTTAGTGATTATAAAGAGATTTTTTTTTTTTTTTTGAGACAGAGTCTCGCCCTGTCACCCACGCTGGACTGCAATGGTGCGATCTCCACTCACTGCAACCTCTGCCTCCCGGGTTCACGCGATTCTCCTGCTTCAGCCTCCTGAGTAGCTGGGATTATAGGCACACCAACACACCCGGCTAATTTTTTGTATTTTTAGTAGAGATGGGGTTTCACTATGTTGGCCAGACTGGTCTTGAACTCCTTGACCTTGTGATCTGCCCACGTTGATCTCCCAAAGTGCTGGTATTACAGGCATGAGCCACAGCGCCTGGCTATAATGAGATCTGCTGTAGAGAGATGTGTCCTGTATTCTGTGTCTGCACCCTGCTGGCTGTGTGGAGTGGGGTGAGTTGCTTAAAGTGGTCTATGAAATAGAATGATTAGGCCCTACCACTGGGCTCGCCTAGAGTTAGAGAGAATGTCAAATGGGGGCTCAGGTAGGGAGGTGATGAGTTAGGGACGGGCACTGACACCTTTCAACCCTGCCACACCCAAACACCCAGAGAAAAGTGCAAACTACTAAAAGACACGGAGAAGCTCTGAAGAGATGAGGAGTGTGCCATGTTCACGGACGGGATAACTTAATGTTGCAGAGACGTCAATTCCCTTCCCAATTCACCTAGCAACCCAGTGAGATCTCAAATCATAGCTGGAGTCTGAGGAACTTGACACATGGATTTAAAAATGTGTGCGGAACAGTAAAAAGCCATATATAATTCAGTCCATTTTGAAAAATCAGAGGAAACAAGGAAAATTCACTCTACCAAATACTAAACATTCTCTAAAGCTGTAATAGTCAAAACCACGTGAAACTAGCCCAGGAACAAAAGGCCGATGGAACAGAATAGATCGTTCAGCGATAGACCCAGGTACTTACGATAATGAAGGGATAGGCCGGGCGTGGTGGCTCACGCCTGTAATCCCAGCACTTTGGGAGGCCAATGTGGGCAGATTACCTGAGGTCAGGAGTTCAAGACCAGCCTGTTCAACGTGGTGAAAACCTGTCTCTACTAAAAATACAAAAAAATTGGCCAGACGTGGTGGCGCACGCCTGTAATCCCAGCTACTCGGGAGGCTGAGGCTGGAGAATCTCTTGAACCTGAGAGGCAGAGGTTGTAGTGAGCCGAGAATGCACCATTGTACTCAAGCCTGGGTGGCTAAGCGAGATTCCGTCTCAAAAAAAAAAAAAAAAAAATAAGAATGAAGGGTTGGACTCTTGGGCTGATGGGGTAGGAGAGACTGGCTTATTCTGTGGAGAGAAATAAAGGTCGCTCCCTAAACCTTACAACCTGTATGCAATCGTGATGTAGACCTGGATGTGAGATGGAAAATTACAAAGCTAGTGGAAAAAAAATATAGAAAACTGACCACTCATGGTGGCTCATGCCTGTAAAGCATTTTGGGAAGCCAGTGTGGATATATCGCTTGAGCCTAGGAGTTCAAGACCAGCCTGGGCAACACAGTGAGACCCTATCTCTATGAAAGATACAAAAATTAGCTGGACATGGTGGCGTGTGCCTATGGCCCCAGCTACTCGGAGGCTGAAGTGGGAGGATGGCTTGACTTAGGAGGCAGAGGTTGCAGTGAGTTGTGATTATGCCACTGCACTCCAGCCTGGGTGACAGAGTAAGATCCCATCTCAAAAAATAAAAATAAAAAAAAAGAATAGACTCTTCAGTGACAGACCCAGGTATTTATGATAAAGAATAAAGAAATGGCTGGGCATGGTGGCTCACGCCTGTAATCCCAGCACTTTGGGATGCTGAGGTGGGCGGATCACCTGAGGTCAGGAGTTCGAGACTAGCCTGGCCAACATGGTGAAACCCCAACTCTACTACAAGAAAAATTAGCGAGGTGTGGTGGCAGTCACCTGTAATCCCAGCTACTCAGGAGGCTGAGGCAGGAGAATCATTTGAACCCAGGAGGCTGAGGTTGCAGTGAGCTGAGACTATGCCACTGCACTCCAGCCTGGGCGACAAGAGTGAGACTCCATCTCAAAAAAAAAAAACACAAAAGAATGAAGGGACAGACTATTTGGCTGATAGTTTAGGGGAAACTCACTTACTTTATGAGGGAAATAAAGGTTGGTCTCCAGACTTCATACTCCATATGCAGTCCCAGTGCATTAAAGACAAAGGCGTGAGATGGAAAATTACAAAGTTAATGAACCTATGCATAGCCCTACCTACAGGTAATGAAGAGACTTTTCTGTATTTTATTTTATTTTCTACTTTTTTTTTTTTTGAGATGGAGTCTCGCTCTGTTGCCAGGCTGGAGTACAGTGGTGCAATCTCAGCTCACTGCGACCTCCGCCTCCTGGGTTCAAGCGATTCTTCTGCCTCAGCCTCCAGAGTAGCTGGGATTACAGGCATGTGCCACCAAGCCCAGCTAATTTTTGTATTTTTGGTAAAGATGGGGGTTTCACCACGTTGGCCAGGCTGGTCTCGATCTCTTGACCACGTGATCCACCCGCGTCAGCTTCCCAATTTATTATCTTTCATTACCCAGAAGCAGGGAAATCAAATGTGATTCAAATGGCAAAACACTGATGGATTCCACTGCATTAAAATTAAGGAGTTTTTGCCAACAATAAAGGATACCATAAACAAGAATACCAGATAGGCGACAGAGCAGAGGAAGTATTTGTGATAGCTAAAAATGACAAGGGATTGATAACTAGAGTATGCAGAGAATTATTGCAAAGCTACAAGAAAAAGACAGGAAATAGTAGAAATATGGTCAAAGGATGTGAATAGGCAGTTCACAGAAGGGGAAACCCAAATGACTAACAAGTAATGAAGAGGTGCTCAAACCCACGGATATTCAGAGAAATGCGAATGAAATAACGTGGCTTCTACCTTATACCCATCACATCGGCAGCACTGGCTAAGGGCGAGCTTGTGGGCAGAGAGTGATAGAAACTCTGTAGTCCTCCTAGTGGAGGCATCACTGGGGTGGTCATCTTGGAGAAATGTCTTTTCTTTCTTCCTTTTTGAAAAACCAGCTTCTACATCAAGAACTCAGTCCTGGAGAAATTTCCGGCAGTGATAGTGAACTAGGTACACAAACGCTCCCCGATCCAGCAGTCCCACACCAGAGAAATTCAAACATTTGCAAACACCACCACCCCGTGTTTTATAAGGACGCATCAATTGTTGGAGAGGCGTGGAGGAGGATGGGAACAGGGATTGAGGAAAAAAGTCAAGCCAGAGAGGAACCTTGTACAGCAAGATCTGCGCAGTATGATTCAGCCCTCCGTACCTGAGGTCCAAAATATGAGAGGAGTTACGCAAAAAAAAAAAAAAAAAAAAAGATTCCATTCAGACACACCACAAAATTTTGAAATACCGAGGGATTATTGACAAAAACGAGGAAGGCGGGGAAGAGGAGGGACTACATGAGGGCAGTCACGTTCCTCCCCAGGCCAGAGTGGCCTTGCTTGTGAAAAGATGGAGGAAAAGAGGGGAACTCGGGGCAGCGGGGAAACTGAGGCCAGAGTTTGTAGAATATGTGGGGGGAAGGCAGCTGTTCCTTGTCTTTGAGTCTTTGTCTAGAGATTTGTGGTCCAGCTGCTCCTTGGAGAGACCAGTGAGATGGGGAGGCTTTGGAGGGGTGGGGGTTTTCAAAGTGGAGGTGGGAAAAGGGGGACAGAGAGTGGGTTTGGAGGCGTTACGGGTTGGAAGTTAGAGGTAGAGAGACCAGGATCCTGGAGAGGGTAATACTCGCTTGGTAGGGCCAGGGTGAGGCTGAAAGGAGATGGGAGTATTGAAAGCCCTTTGAAAATACAAAGGGCTGTAAAGGGAAACCCACTCACAAGAGCAAACACCCTGCTCCGCTGCAGATGCTGATGCCGGCACCAGGAATCACACACTGCTGGCTGCTGGCAAGAGTGTCCAGGGGCTCAGCCTCCTGGGAGAAGAATTTGGCAGGGCCCGGTGAAAATGAAAGCAAGCAAACCCACGGCCTGCCGCTGCCCAGCAGTTTTACTTTCCAGGTTTATGACCTTGAGAGACGTTCACCTTGGGCCTCAGGAGACAGATGCAGGAATGCACATCTGTGTGTGCAGCGGAGCCAGAGTACAAACACCCCAAAGGCCCATTCCAGCGCAGCGGGCAGCAGGTGTGAGGCAGGCATGGGCGCAGCACCTGGCAGCAGCAGGTAGAAACAATAAGCAGATCAACTCATCAATATGGAAAGTTCTCAGAAACACAGCCGAGGGGAAAAAAGCAAGGCGCGGGGCGGGTCACCTGGCGTTCTACTGTTTGTGTAGATGTAGACCCGTGCGTCTAGAAAAATACTCTGCATTGGTACGTGGAAGCGGAAAACTCACTGGAGAGAAACCCAACAAACCCAGAGGCATTGCTGTTTTTGGGGCAGAATCAAGGGCACTAACACTGGGGCCGGGTCTGAAGGACTTCCATTTGAATTATAAAATAAAAGGATTTGAAGCACAAAATAATTCAACAAATGTTTACTGGCAGCCTACTTTTTTTTTTTTTGTAAAATCTGATTGATGCCCTGGCACCGTGGCTCACGCCTGTAATCCCAACACTTTGGGAGGCTGAGGCAGGCAGATCACCTGAGATTAGGAGTTCAAGACCCGCCCCGACCAACATGATGAAACCCCGTCTCTACTAAAAATACAGAAATTAGCTGGATGTCGTGGTGTGTGCCTGTAATCTCAGCTACTCAGGAGGTTGAGGCAGGAAAATCCCTTGAACCTCGGAGGCGGAGGTTGCAGTGACCTGAGATCACGCCATTGCACTCCAGCCTGGGCAACAGAGCAAGACTCTGTCTCAAATAAAATAAAATATAAAATAAAAAGGCTGGGCATGGGCTAACACCTGTAATCCTAGCACTTTGGAAGGCAGAAGTGGGAGGATCACTTGAGTCTAGGAGATCACCACCAGCCTGGGTAACATGGCGAAACCCTGTCTCCATAGAAAACGCAACCGTTAGCCAGGCATGGTGGCACGTGCCTGTGGTCCCAGCTACTCAGGAGGCTGAGGCGGGAAGATCATTTGAGCCCGGGAGGTCGAGGCTGCAGGGTGCTATGATTGCACCACTGCACTCCACCGTGGGTGGCAGAGTGAGACCCTGTCTCAAAAAAAAAAAAAAGAGTTACCGCTGGGTGTAAAATACAGCAGCGTGGTTTGCGGTAGGATGAACAGGAGAATTTCCCATCAGGCAAAGGCCCTGTGTAAAGGGCAAACTCTGCACCTATCTACCTGGGCAGTCATTCCCATAGGTCAGCCAAGACCTGCCTTGTGCCAGTAAAGATAGGGGTTTGGAATCAAGCCTAACCCTGCTGCGCCCCACCGAACACATCTGGCGCACTCACCCCACACATCTGCACCTCACTCTACACAACTTCAGGACAAGAAGGACACCAGGTCTAATCCAGAGATGGCAAAGGCCAGCTGTTTGTGCTGAGGCCAGCCCCTTCCTGCCCAAGGCATGCCTGGCTGCTCCCTCCTGAGTCCTTTCTTGTAGAGCCCACATCCAGGCTCAGAGTCCCCGACACAGAGCCCTAGGCAGCCACCACCAAGTGGAGATGGCATATAGGGTGAAACCAGCCTGCCTCCCCTGAAATCTGCTCCTCATGTTACAGATGAGGATGCCGAAGCCCAAAGAGGGGTAGGCACTGGCTCAAGGTCACACAGGAAGGGGGCTAGAATGGGGATTCCTGAGTCTTAGCTGGTCCCGCTTGCTGGGTTTAGAAACCAAGGGTCTTCTCCAGAAGGCCTGGGACTGATTCTGGGGGTGAGTCCTGGGAAGAGGCCACTCAGAACAGGGAGGCTTCGGTGAAGCAAGGGGAGGAGGCGGCCTGAAGGCTTTGCCTGTGGTCCTCTTTGAGTGCTGGGAGAGAGGGGGAGCTGCACCCCCAGGCCCTGCTCTTCTTTGGAAGGTGATGGGGACATGAGCGGGTGTTTCTCGGTCCACTGCCCGCAGCCCACAGCACGGTATGGCCAGCTCAGCCCAAGATGTGGCCCCAGGGAAGGGAGGAGGGCAGGTGGGAGGGCCAGATGAGGCAGGCAGTTTTAGGGCTGTGGCTAACACCAAATGCTGCTTCCTGTTCGTGATTTTAGGACATGAGTCATCAAGGGGCTGGCCCGGCACATTCAGGGCGCTGAGATAAGCAGGACAGAGGGACAGGGAAAGGCTACTTGCCCTGGCTGTGGGCCAGCCTTGGTGGGGAAGGAGCAGGGTTCTCAATGTCCAAGCACCCCTGCAAGACAGATTCCCACTGGGACCCCGAGGCCAGGTCAGGAGTTGGTTTTGTGGCCAGCTCTGAACGCTCACTCCAAAAAGAATATTGCACGGAGACCTCTCCGCGGTGGAAACCTTCCCCCCAGCACAACCACAGCTCAGCCTTCCAAACCGCCCTCAGCCACACTCAACACCTGCTGCACCTCAACCCTCTGTATGGTTTCTCAACAGTTGCCCCTCAGACACCAAGGGGTCCATTAAAAAGCCAGATCATCAGGCCCTCAACAGACATGGGCGTGGGGCCCAGGACTCGGCATGTTTCACAAGCCTTCCAGATGATTCTTATGCTGGGTGAAGCTGAAAAGCCACTCGTCTAAAAGGTCCACTAGAATGCCCGGCACACAGTAGGTGTTCAATAACCGTCAGTATAGGCACACAGTAGGTGTTCGATAACTGTCAGTTGACAGACTAGGTGTCCTCGCACACGTGGCCTGCCGCAGCCCCGCCTTCTTCCACCCTCACTTGCAGAAGTGCAGTCATCAACCTGTTGGGGTGGGAGATGGCAGGGGGCCCTCTGAGGGCTGTAGACGGAGCTAGGAAGTGAGAAAAGACTCCAGGGAGCAACCGGCCAAGAATTCAGATTCAGCACATGCCACCCCTGAGTTGGGGACCTGAAGGCCACAGTCCCATCTCTGCTGGAAGTCTGTGTGTTGTCAACAAGGAGCAAATGGGGACTTTTCTGCACTGTGGGGCTGGGAGCCTACCAGATGCATGACTTGGGAGTCTGGGTTGGGCACGTAGGGCCTGGGAGCGATGGGGCTGGACTGGGCTCCTGAGCCTGGACCTGGATATCCATGTACTCATTCATTCACTCATTCATTCATTCACTCAGGTTTTCATCCCTTCATCACCTGCGTACCGTTCGTCCTGTATTCCGTCCTTGTTCATTTCAACTTTATCAGGCTCCTCCTGTTAGGTATGTCCGGGGCCAGAACACACAGGAGATGCACAAGAAGGGGCTCAATCAAGGGAAATAGAGGGGAACAAGGCAAGTCCCCTACCCTCGGGTATCACACAGTCCAGCAGTGTGAGGGGCAGCCGTGCTCAGAGCTCCTTGGCCATGGAGATGCCACCAAACCCGGTCTGAACCCACTGTACCCCGTACTAGCCAGATATGCATACCATAAAGCTTGCTCCTCACCTGGTGCAAGGCAGCGTGTGTAAAACATCTTTCCATAACCGCTAGTATCATAATTACTAAGAGAGGCCAGGGCCATGTAAGCGACTAATACCGGAGTGAGTGTTTTGCTAACAGTCTGTAGATATATCATGTTACCCTGCTCGGCTTGCTGGGTGGGGTGTGGTCAAGGGTGGTTTCGCAGAAGAGCAAGGAGTGGGGCTGTGACTGGAAGGAGAAGTAGGTGATCACCAAGCAAACAAAGAGGAAAAGACCCCTCAGGCCGAGGAACCCGCTTGGACAAAGGCATGGAGGTGGGAGCTCAGGGTTGCCCTGGATGCCCAAGAAGTTAGCGTGTGGAGCTAGGGTCATGGGGGGATCTGCCGGGCAGGCCGCTGGGCCAGGACATGGAGGCCTTCAGTGTCTTGTGGAGGAGGCTGAACTCAGTTCTGAAGGCCGTGGGGAGTTAGGGGTTAGGCTGCTTCTCAACCTTGGCATTCTGGACAATTTGGGCTGGAGAATTCTCTGTGAGGAGCTGTTCTGAGCGCTGCGGGGCGTTCGGCAGAATCCCTGGCCTCTACCCACCAGGTCCCAGCAGCACCTCTCCCTGCGCCCTGCAGCTGTGACCACCCAAAATGTCTCCAGACATTGCCAAATGTGCTGGGATGGGAGAGGGGGCAAAATGACCTCTGCGTTGAGAATTCCTGGGCCAGGAGAGTGGTATGAGGGCACGATGCTTTGCAGACCTGGGCGTGGCCTGACCACTGCATGGAGAGGCAGATGTGGGGACAGAGCCCAAAGGCCAGCGCCTCATCGGGAGGCCCAGGGCATCATGGGTGAGAGGTAGAGCCAGGGCTGGGCTATGGGGCAGAAGGAAGGGGTCCAGGCCCTCCACACTGCCTCTGCTGGCACTGAGCTTTACCAGATTCCCCAGTGGCAGGTACAATATGATGAGTGTCAAGATCCGTCCCTGACCTTGAAGAGAAAGTCCCGGACCACATGTGCAGGTCCAATGGAGATACAAAGTGCTTTGGCCAGAACTGGCCATCGGCACCCCCAGCCTAAACAAGATGAGGGGTTGGAGAAGCTAAGAGAGAGGATTTGGGGGAAGGAGTCACCATTGTGCTGAGTGCTCCCTGCTGCCCTTTAGAGAGGAGAGGGTACTTCCTCTTATCTTGGGCTACAAGCAGGAGGGGATGCGAGGAACCCATCTGGGAACTTCATATCCCAGGAGTTGAAGGACCGTAACGCAGATGGGAGATTCTTGTCTATTTTGTCCACTGCTGAGTCCCCAGCACTCCAGGGCTGGTATGCAATAGGTGCTCAATAAAGGATCCTGTGGCTGGATGGGCCTGAGCTGGCATTGCTGGAGCGAGCCAGGCTGCATGGAGAGTGAGCTGGGCTGCTATAGGTGTGCAGCAAAGGACAGGGCAACCATGGACCCCAGGGAGGAGGCCAGCCTGGCCATCTCCATCCCAAAGTACTTCCTAGTAAGGGAGGTGGCCTCAGCAGGAGAAGCTTGCTGTACAGGAGGACTCCACCCTGCGGGAGCTGAAGGGCAGGTGGTGAATTGTGGCCAGCAGGAGGTGCCGGTGTTTCCGGTGCTGGGGAGCCATGGCCAGTGGAGTCAATAAGAAAGTGTCCAAGAAACCTGCACAAGAACCCCAGAGAGAATGAGCTGGAAACTGTCCCCCAAGGCCCCAATGCCAGCTGGGTGACAACTTCGGCTGCCATGGAACACTGTGTCCTTTCCTTCCCAAACCCTCACGCCTGGGCCTGACCCTCTAGGAGTCAAGAACTGCACTTGGCAGAGTTCAGAGAGAAGTCCCCTGCCCTCAAGCCTGGGCTGGCCTGGAGCAGGGGAGAAGCGCCGTGCTGCAAAAACTGGAGCTTGAATCTGCTCTCAGGACAGGACCTAGGCCTGGGAGGAGCTCTGCCTTCAGGAGGTGATGTGCCGTTCATTGGGATCACTGGGGTGGGGAAACTGGCAGGGGGAGCTGGCTGCGGGGGGAGTCTGTTAGACCCACTGGGCTTGAGGTGTGTGGGGGACAACTAGAGAGAACTATTGTCCCTTGCTTCCACCAGGTGACATCTCCCTCCTGCCTTCGGCTCTCTCTTAGGGATCAGGAGTCCTCAGAGCTGCTCCTAGATAATTCTTGTAAGGGCCAGAAGAATTCTGCATGCCTGTCCAGCGTCTGACCCTCTCTGCAGAGTTAAGGCTGTGGGTCATACCAGCCACACCTTCAGCGTGGCCCATGTCATAGAAACATGTGGAAACCAGGTGATTTCCCAGACTCCTGGTCAGGAGGTGGGGTTTTCCATCCCCAAGAGTCATTTCCCAGTTTCTCACTCAGCACCTAGAAGCACCATCCCTGCAGCCTCCACTGTGGGGCTGGTGGCCCAGAGCAAGGGTCCCTGTACCTCTTCAGGCAGCCTGCAGTGAGGAAACAGGGAACAGAATCACCTCCTGCCACCCAGCCCACCCCAACCCTTAGAAATTCCCTATGTGCTGGGGACTAGGACTCCCCCGTAACCAGGGCTGGAGCATGTGCTCTGGCCACACGGGGCTGGTCCTGTATTAGAGCTGGCACTCAAAGTGGGGATGGGGGGACAGGTCGCAGGTGGAATGGGCGCTCCATCATGGTGTAAATCCTAGGGAGCCAGCCTTCCTGGCCCTGGCCTCAGCAGCTCCTCAGGGCCCCACAGCTTCCCAGGTGACATTCTCTCCCAGCCTCTGTTCCATCCGCCCACTGCCTGGACAGGAGGCTTGAGCAGGGAAGTGCAGAATCTCCTCACTCTGAGGAGGGCTGGGTGCATGTTGAAGGATAAATGAACACATGCAGAGCAGTAACAACAGCCAAGATTTATAAATGCCTGGCTGGGCACAGTGGCTCACACCTGTAATCCCAGCACTTTGGGAGGCCGAGGCGTGTAGATCATGAAGTCAGGAGATTGAGACCATCCTGGCTAACATGGTGAAATCTCTACTAAAAAATACAAAAATTAGCTGGTTGTGGTGGCGGGCGCGTGTAATCCCAGCTACTCAGGAGGCTGAGACAGAATTGCTTGAACCCACCAGGCAGTGGCTGCAGGGAGCCTAGATTGCACCACTGCACTCCAGCCTGGGCGACAGAGCGAGTCTAAAGAAAAAAAAAAGCCTATTGTTTTATATATATATATATATATATATATATGGACATATGTGTCTCTATAAAACAGGCATTTTAATATAATACATATTTATTATATATAAAATACATACAAATAATATTTAGATATATAATATATATATTTTATATTATATATATTTACTTAAGTATATATAAAGTACAGACTGCATTATGTATATTACATATCTTTAAATGTTTGGAATAGTCCCATGAGGTCAGTTCAGAGATTTCAGACCCAGATGGTCTGGATCTAGGGTCTAAACACGCCGGGTGCAGTGGCTCACACCTGCAATACCAGCACTTTGGGAGGCCAGAGGCAGGAAGACCACTTGAGGGTGGGAAGAGCGCTTGAGCTCAGGAGTTCAAAACCAGCCTGGGCAATATGGCGAAATCCCGTCTCTACAAAAAAATACAAAAAAAATCAGCCGGGCAGGGTGGCCAGAGCCTGTAGTCCCAGCTACTCAGAAGGCTGAGGAGGGAGGATCACTTGAGCCCAGGAGCCCGAGGCTGCAGTGAGCTATGGGTGACAGAGTGAGACCCTGTCTCTAAAAAAATTAAAAATAAGAATTAAGCCGGGCGCGGTGGCTCACGCCTGTAATCCCAGCATTTTGGGAGGCCGAGGCGTGTGGATTACAAGGTCAAGAGATCGAGACCATCCTGGTCAACATGGTGAAACCCCGTCTCTACTAAAAATACAAAAAATTAGCTGGGCATGGTGGCGTGGTGCCTGTAATCCCAGCTACTCAGGAGGCTGAGGCAGGAGAATTGCCTGAACTTAGGGGGCGGAAGTTGCGGTGAGCCGAGATCGCGCCATTGCACTCCAGCCTGGGTAACAAGAGTGAAACTCTGCCTAAAAAAAAAAAAAAAAAGAATTAAATATATTTAAAATAGAATTTAAGTGAGTGAATGACCTAAATTATCTTGGTCCCACTAGAGCAGGGTGTCAGCTTTGGGGGATGTTTTTCCAAATTAGTGCCTCATCCTCAAGGGACAAAGGAACCTGTGGGAGCTGGGAGGGCAGGTGGAGGCCGGGCAGGTGGAGATCACGGCCTGGGGTCTCCTGGCCCGCACTGGGAATAATGACTCGAAGAGGAGGGGATGATAGGAGGAGGCAGAGGGGTCACTTGAGTGCTGGGAGTGACAGTGGAGGTATGGGGCGTCCTGGTGTGGTCGGGTGGGAGGCTCATCAGCTGGGGGAGGAGGCGTGCCCAAGGCCGCTTGCCCCGCCCCGCCCCGCCCCCTCCCACCTGGCCTCTGGCCCGCTGGGGCTCAGGGTTTCGCTTTCAGTCGCCGGCTGGTGAGCGCAGCGGAGCCTGGAGAGAAGGCGCCGGGCTGCGAGGGCGCGAGGGCAGGGGACAGCCGGACCCCCCGCACCCATGGCGCCCGCCGCCGTCTGGGCAGCGCTGGCCGTCGGACTGCAGCTCTGGGCCGCGGGACACGCCTTGCCCACCAAGGTGGGTGACTCGCGCGGCCCCTGGGGGGACAAGCCGCCCCACTTGCCCACCCGGCTGGTGCGCAGCCCTCGGTTGCCCGGGCCGCGCTCTCCCGGGGCGCCGTCACGGGCTGGGAGGTTGGGGGTCCGAGTCACCGCTCCCCATCCGCATCAGACACGCACCGCGCGCCTCTGGAGACCCGCCAGGGACCCCGGACCCAGCACACGTGCGCTCGGGGAGCAACTCTGGCCCCTAAAGCCCTGTCCGCGTAGTGACTGGGGCGCATCCTGGTTCCTCCGCGAGCGCAGGCCGGGGCGTTTGGGGCTGAGCAGCGGGCCCTGGGCAGACCCCCGCTGGACCCGGGACCCCTCCTCCCTCACCCCGGCGACTGCTGCGACAGCTCTTCCTCCCACGCGGAGGAGAAGGGGCTGTGCCGGGGCGCTGCCCCACTGCCCACGCCGGGTACCCTCTTCAGAAGACTTCCTCCTCCTTTGGGCGACGGTTTTCCGATTTCTTAGAAATACCAGGGTCATGTGTCTGAAGAGCAGGCCCGGGTGTGTGCCAGGCCCACTGAGGGCGCAGATGGATGGCGAGCTGCCTGCCCGCCCCCTCCGGATGCGTCCGGGTGCTACTGCAGAGTCTGTTCTCTGTGGCCTCTGGGGACAGGGGAGGCGAGGGAGGTCCGTGCTGGTAATCGAGCAAGGCAAATGAGGTCTCCCGGGGCCCCAGGAAAATGGAAACGGCAGAAACTCTAGGGCTGCCATTCAATGTGAACATCACTGCCACGATAGCAGCGGGTCAGCAAGGGACTGTGCACTCTGCCTTTTTTTGACTGTCTCCTGGTTTGGTAACGTAGGGTAACCTTATTTTTTGACTGTCTCCATGGTTTGGTAAAATAAGATAACCCCATTTTTCAGAGAAGGACATGGGGCTCAGAGAACTTGTATTTTCATGGAAGGGCATGGAGGAAGCTCTTCCTCCAAAGGGGGCCTCTCCTGCCTTTGGCCCCTGTGCCGAGGCTGTGAGGGAGGTGGGTGTTCATCCTTCCTCAGAGCCACCCCTGATGGCTTCTGTAGTGACATAAGGTGGCTTGTTGATCTGAGGCCAAAGAGTCCAGTTCTTGTGGGTGGGGGATGGGGGCTGTCAGACTAGAATTGACTCATCCACAGTGGGTGTCAGGAGTGGGTCCTGGGGAACTGCCCCAGAGGAAGTCCTGGGTGGCCTTTGGGTCAGGAGAGTCCCCACTCTAGGCCAAGGGTGAATGGGGATGACCATGGTCCCCAGTTTGACTTTGGCCTCAGAGGGGGGTCTTCCTGCCACTGAGCTCAGGCCTGCTTGGGTGAGTTCTTGGGTCATGTGAGCCCCCTGATGGGAGAGGGGTGGCAGGCACAGGGCTCTGTGGCACACCAGGCTGCAGTCCTGGAGTAGGTGGAAGGGGTTTCCCCCCACCTTCCTTCCCCTCCTGACCAGCTCCTGCCATAGCTCAGATTCCTTCCTCCTCCCTGCTCCCCCTACCCCACCTGGACTATTGCTGCAGCCTTGTAGCTGGTCTCCTGGCCCTGCCCCCTCTCCCCACTGACCCTCAGCAGAGAGACCCTTTTCAAGCATGAGGCACCTCTCTGTTTGCCTGGGGAGCCTCCTGCGGCTCCCAGTGGTCGAGGCAGAAGCTCCCCTGGAGATCCCAGGCCAGAGTAAGGTACCTGAATTCTTCCTCCCACCTCTCTGCACATGTACTCCCCGGCCCCTGTGGAACCGATGATGGTCATTGTGTCTGTCATTGTGGAAAAAGCACTGTCCGTGCCACCCCCTCTCCAAGGTACACTCTTTACCTATATCCTTCAAGGCCTTCTGTAAATTCCATTCTCTCCGGGAAAGCTCTTCCTTTTTCTCAGCTGAATTTGATCTTTCAGCTGCCTGGGCCTTTTGCTCCCTTTGAGGACAGATTGCATTCTGCTTTTTATTCTAGCTGTGTTTCATTCCCCTCAATGGATAGAAGGTGCCTTGAGGGCCGGGCCTGTGGGTTCCTGCTCCTTCTCATTAGCAGCACTGCAATAGCTCCTGATTTCTGAATGCCCACTAAGCACCAGACGCTGTGCTTGGTACTTTGTCACAGAATTGTGCTGACACCTCCCTTGCAACAACTCCCAAGAGGTGGGTGGTGCTGTTCGTCTTTAGAGATGTGGAAACTGAGGCCCAGAGAGGTGATGGCATGTCCCAGGATCACAGAGCTGGGGGGCTGGGGAGCTGGGGTGGGATTTGAATGCAGGTCTCCTCTCACTGCCCCCCACCAGTGCCCGCATCTGCAGTCCTGCTCCCAGCCGGGCCCTCACACACAGTGGGTTCTCAGGATGGATGTCAACTGAGCTGCAGAGGGAGCCCCCAGGAGACCTGAGCCGGCTGTGGATGCAGCTGACTCACTTTTGCCCCATTTAAAAGTCATATTTGCCAGCTGGTGTGGAAAGCATCATTCATTCATTTAGTCGTTTATTCATTTGACAAATAAATGCCAGTAAAGCTGGCGGTAGGTGAGCACTTCGTGCCCTCTGATGGGGATGAGCAGGGCTTGGGCTGTCTGGGGAGGAGGATGAGGGGTCTCTGTCTGCTGGGCCTGGCCCAGCTACCCCCGGAAGTCTTGATGCTGAGGGGCAGCTGTTTGCCTCCTCATCACCCAGGGTCTGGGGCCAGTTTGGCTTAGAGGAGAGGTTGGGGGCTTCCAGCCTGGACATTGGAGAGGAGTTGGGTGATCTGGGGTTCCTGCTGTCCCTGGAGGCTCTTCCCTCCTTCCCCCATATCTCTGTTTCTTTGCCCTCTGCCTGAAATCCCAGTGGGGAGCCTATGTGTTGACCGAGGGTGTGGTCTGATGGTCAGGCACCTCTTCAGAGGGCAATGGGTGGATGGTCAGGCACCCTGAAGCGGGGCCATTCATTCATTCATTCCCCCAAAGTTAATGGACACACCTACTCCAAGCCCAGCCCAGTGCCTGGCTCTGGGGACCTCGAGATGACTCCAGCTCCAGCTCTCCGGGAGCTACACTGCCAATACGTCACAGACCTCACAGACCTGGGCTTTGCCCCAATTGCCCCTGTGACCTTGGCTGAGCCAGTAAGCCTATGTTCTCATCTGTTGATATGGCAAGTATTCCCTGCCTGGCCCTTGTCACAGGGCCATGGGTGTGAAAGGCTGAGAACCTGCCGGGCATTCTTGTGTCAGAGGTGGCTCTGTGATCCTGGCACCTGGCACAGTGGTTCCCTGTAGCTCTGTCCCTCTCCAGGACTGGGTGACGCTTTATGGCCCTTACCATGCAATGCTTCCTGGAGGAGTAGCCAGGACTGGTGTGCAGGGGAAGGGGAGGAGTTTTGCCGGAGCCATGGCGTGTATGTTACACGGACTCTATGCTAACTCAGTTCTTACTTTTTTTTGAGACAGAGTCCTGCTCTGTTGCTCAGGCTGGAGTGCAGTGGCAAGATCTCGGCCGACTGCAGCCTGCGTCTGCCTCTTAGATTCAAACGATTCTCCTGCCTTAGCCTCTAGAGAAGCTGGGACTATGAGGTGTGCACCACCATGCCTGACTAATTTGTAGAGATGGGGTTTCACCATGTTGCCCAGGCTGGTCTTGAACTCCTGACCTCAAGTGATCCTTTGTTCTAATTTTAGTGTATGTGTTGCTGAAGCGAGCACCAAGTGATCCTTGAGTGATCCTCAAGTGATCCACTTCAGCCTCCCAGTGTGCTGGAATTACAACCATGAGCCACTGCACCTGGCCCGTTCTCACTTTCAAGCCGTGCTTTTCTGTTCTCAGATGTGCTGCACACACACCTGCCCCGGGGCCTTTGCGCTTGCTTTCCCCTCGCCTCCAATGCTCCTCCCACTGGTGTCCCTTGGTCTCCTTACCTCACTTCCTTCTGCTGAAATGGACCATCCTGCCTGTAGCCCCTCCCTGCCAGGCACTCTCACTCCCCGACCTGCTTTCTTGTGTAACACTCTTGACCTATTCTATTTCTTTCACTTTTATTGTGTCTTCCAACAAGAATATAAGTACCCTGAGGACAGGGATCCATTCACCACAGTAGACCCTTGCCTAGAATAGGATTTTTCAATCTCAGCGCCCTTGACATTTAATTCTTTGTTGTGGGACTGTCCCATGAGCTGTAGGACGTTTAGCAGCATCCCTGGCCTCTCCTTACTGAATGGCAGTAGTGCCACCCTCCCTGGTGACAAAAATCTCCAGATATTGCTAAGTACCCTTTGGGGTGGGGGGATTGCCTCTGGCTAAGAACCACTAGCTAGGACAGTGCCTGGCCCGTAGTAAGTATTCAGAAAATACTACTTGACCCTCACCTTGATAATGCCCTGTTTTACAGATGAGGAGACAGGAGGGTCTGGAAAGTGAGTGGTGGCAGGGGTTCTGTCTGCCTCCATCTCTTAGGATATTTTTTCTGGGCTCCCCTTCCCATTGAATGGGGTCTGCTGAGGTTAGGGGTCCTCTCCCCAAATTGTTCAACCCCCAACATCCCAAGTGTGTAGTTAGGGATGGGGCCACCTACTGGTGGTGACTCAGGGCCCCAGAATGCATGTGATGTGCCCAGACGCAGGTAAGGAGGGAAGCTGGGCTTTGGGGTGCCATGGGGTGAACAGGAATGAAGGAGAGATGCTGTCACTGCCAGTTCTGGACCCTCATCTGGGCACAGGAAAGCAGTGCTGGTGACTCTGGGGACAAGCCCAGGCCTCCGAATCAGATAAGCCTCAAGTCGTTGCTCTGACATTCACTGGCTCTGCGACCTTGGCCAGTCTTTCTGCCCCTGGGAGCCTCTGTGTTCTTATCTGTAAAATGGGAGTCATCCTAGCCTCACATACTGGCTGCCAGGATTCAAAGTGCTTTCTAGGCTCACTGGCAGCGATTTGAGCCATTGGTGGCTTTGCAGGTCTGACCCGGCTCTCTGGGCCATGGGGCTGTGCTCAGGCTTAGGCAGAGACCCCTGTGGAGTCAGACTCTCTGCTCTGAGCCCAAGGGCCCAGAAGCTTGGCTGGCAGCCCTGCAGTTGCCCAGAGTTCCTGTCTAAGCGGCTTTGCTGCCCATCATCTGAGAGAGCAGCTTCTCTCCTCCCTGCCTTTTCCTGTCTACGTTTCTGCCCCGATGCCCCCTGGCTGGGCCTCTCCTACCCACCGCTCGACAGCCTGGTCTTAGGTCACCGTATTGTGGCAAAGGCTGGGGGGTCAGGAAATCTCCTCCCCTCCCTTCACCACCTTTTTTTAGACAGTAACAGGTGCTGTGTGTTTTGGGGGTGAGTGGAGGGTACATTTGGTGAAGCACAGAGAGGGTATGCAAGGCTTCACCTTGCAAAATGGGCACGGGAAGGTCTCTAAAACCTCCTCCATCTCCAGCCTGTGCTGCTGAAGCTGCTGTTAACTTGTGACCCTTAGAAAGGAATGTCCTGTGGAGGCCCCTCTGACGTCATGCTGTCCCTTTCCCTGCCTCCAAGTGACCAAACCAGCAGGGCTCCAAGCAAGGAGCGCTGGCCCAGGTGTTGGGAGATCAGAGTTCCCATCTGAGCACTGTCGCTGGCTCACTGTGCCACCTCGCTTGGGTTACTTACCCCCTCTAGGCCTAAGCATCCTATCTATGAAACCCAGCAGCACCGGTTCCAATGCTTTTCTAGAACATTGGGGAAGTGTCAGTTTTGAGTGTGCTTGACCAAGGCCACAGATTGAGTGGGGAATCTAGAAGTCCCCAGGAAGGAGAGCCCAGGACTCCCCACTGTCAGTATCTTGGTTCCCTAGCTTCTCTTCTTGCTGACCTCAATCTTGCATACTTTGCCTGGAATGACTTTCTGACTCAGGCCCCAGGGCATCAAGAATTCACGGCTGCCTTTCAGCCTTCATGAAGGACATGGTGGAGCTCCTTAGGCAGAACTGGGGTTTGTGGATGTCCTGCTTCTCTGCTCCTTGGTACCTAGGTGGTGGCACCTTTTCAAGTTCAGGAGATCTATCCTTTCCCCTTCCCGACACTGTGGGAAAGTCCTCACTGTGGTCAGGCGCTGCAGGGCCTGCTGTCTGGGAACCCACAGACAGGTTCGAGGAAGCCTTGAGCAGGGAGGGCATTTTCCTCAAAGAAGCCCTTTGTCGCCATAACAGGTTCAGGCTGCTGTGCCCTGGTTCTGAGTCCTGCCCCTCCCCGGCCTAGGGCTTTGGGCCTTGATTCCTTCTGCCAAGCAGCTGACTGCAGGACTGTGGCTCTGACGCTCAGGGCCCACCTCTCCGGGACTTATTTCCACTGTGGCGCGCAGTTAGTGATGTCACAGGTGGCAATGATGTCACTGTGGTTTGAGGTACTTGGCTGTGAGCCCTGGAGGTGGAAGTGTCTGTTTTCTGATGCGGGTTTGGAAGAGAATTTACTTCTGCCCCAAGCATGAGCCCCAAGTGTGCAGGGGGAGAGCAGGGGGAGAGTTGGCGGTGCATCACCCGGCTCCAGCCCTGCCCTTGTATCTATCAGCCTTTCTTTCCTGTGGGCTGTGACAAGCCACCCTGCGTCTCTGAGACTCCATTTCTTCTTCCTCTTCCTCCTCCTCCTCCTTCTCTTCCTCTTCTTCTCTCTTCCTCCTCCTTCTCCTTCTCCTCCTTCTCCTCCTCCTTCTGCTCCTCCTCTTCTTTTTCTTTTTTCCTCCTCCTCCTTCTGCTCCTCCTCCTTCTTTTTATCCTCCTCTTTTTCTTCCTCCTTCTCCTCCTTCTTCCTCCTCCCCCTCCCTCCCCCTCCCTCCTCCTCCTTCTCCTCCTCCCTCCTCCCCCTCCCTCCTCCCTCTCCCTCCTCCCTCCTCCTCTTCCTCCCTCCTCCTCCTTTTTCCTTTTCTTCTCCTGCTCCTCCTCCTTCTTTCTTCTTCTTTTTGATGGAGTCTGGCTCTGTTGTCCAGGCTAGAGTTAGTGGCACAATCCCAGCTCACTGCAACCTCTGCCTCCCAGGTTCAAGCTATTCTCCAGCCTTAGCCTCCTGAGTAACCGGGATTACATGCATGCGCCACCACACCCGGCTACATTTTGTGTTTTTAGTAGAAATGGGGTTTCACCATGTTGGGCAGGCTGGTCTTGTACTCCTGACCTCAAGTGATCTGACCACCTTGACCTCAAAAAGTTCTGGAATTACAGGCGTGAGCCACTGTGCTCGGCCTCCATTTCTTCTTTGCAGAAGAAGGAATGTCTTCTTGTTGGCCATTGTCACCCTGGAGGTTCATGATTGCTAGATTATTGATTCTATTGCGGATTCAGGAGACCTGTTAGCTGGCTAGTTCACAGCAAATGTTGGGTGTTGGGTGGGGAGGCTGCAGAGCCGCTTCTCAGCCCCCATCTTTCTGTAACGGACACTACTGGGCATGTTCTGCTGGGAAAACAGACTGTGTCACCTGATTCGAGGGCCGCAGGGTGAATCTCTTTCAGGCGCACTGGCTCCTTGAGAGGCCTTGCAGATCTCTGCTCTGTGAGTCCCTTCAGAGCTGGGGCTTGGGTGTGACCCAGCCACTCTGACCGGAGGTAGGGCAGAAGTCCCCAGGGGATTTGTTTGCTCTCCTTTGCTGTCCGGACAGCAGCCCACCGTCCGCTTCAGTGTGAGCCTGGCTGTGCACTAGTGAGGCTGATATGGCCACAGGTTCCGAGCATCAGTGCGGGGGCGGGGAGAGCAGAGCGGGAGGGGATTTGGAGGCAGGCAGGCTGTGGAGAGGGAGGAGGGAGGAGGGAGGAGGGAGGACGTCTTCCGAGCTGTCAGTGGGAGGACTTTGAGAATGTCTTTTAGGAACAAGGCCAGAGGCTGTGGGAGTGGACAGGGCCTGGTGCTGGGAGTCAGGGGTCCAAGGCCTCGTCCTGCCTGGGTCTCTGCTTCCGGGAGATTTTGGCCAGTACCCTTCTCCTCTATGAACCTTGGAAGCCTCAGCTGTCACTTGAGATGAGCAAGGACCTTCCTGGCCCCAGCAGGAGTAAGTGGCTTTAGGCAGGGGGTAGAGTGCAGATTGCACGACCGTGTCACCCGGCTCGGAAGGTGCAGGTGTGGCCCAGCTGTGGGCTTGATTGTGATCCTCTGGGGAAGGGCTCTGGCCCTTTGCCTTAGTTAGCGGGACTCCCACCAGTGCCCTGGATGCCCCTGCTGGTCCTGCCTCCCACTGACCCAGCCCCAGTTTCTGGCTGCAACTCACAGAGGCCCCAGGCTCCTGTGGTCCCACCTGCAGCTCCTGCTCTCATGTCCTGACCCTCGCAAGCCCCTAATCCTGTTCCTTCCTGTCCTGCCCTCTGGCTCCCTCAAGCCCCTGTCCTGTATCCCATTCTCCCTAGACATCACCCCACCCACCCCACAGCTCAGCTTCCTTCCTGACCTGGCTTGGTCCTTTGGTCACTGCGCTAGTCATTTCTTGTCACCTTCCTGATTCTGCCCTCCTCCAGGCCCACACAGGGAACCTTCTAACTGCCGAGCCCTGAAGGGTAGGTGGGTTTAGGATAAGCAGCTCCAGCTGGGAGAATGGTGTGGGGAGGGAGGTGTGGCCGAGCACGGTGGCTCACACCTGTAATCCCAGTACTTTGGGAGGCCAAGTTGGGCAGATTACTTGAGGTTAGGAGTTTGAGACCAGCCTGGCCAACATGGTGGAACCCCGTCTCTACTAAAGAAAAAAAAATAGCCAGGCATGGTGGCATGCACCTGTAGTCCCAGTTACTTGGGAGGCTGAGGCACAAGAATTGCTTGAACCCAGGAGGCGGAGGTTGCAGTGAGGCGAGATTGTACCACTGCACTCCAGTCTGGGTGACAGAACGAGACCCTGTCTCAAAAAAACAAAAAAGAAAGAAAGAGAGGACAATGTTAGACTGTCCTGTCCTAGCTGGAGCCAAAGGTTAGTTGGGGCCAGTGAGAGCAGCACATGAGGCTGTAAGTTTAGGGCTAGTTTATGGAGGCAGTAATGACAATTACATTGAGAAAACTGTAGCAGCTATAATTTGGGAGGAATTTCCTAAACACTTTACATGTGTTATTGAATCTTCCCATTGGCCCCAGGAGGTATATGCCTTTATTAATCCATTCTGCAGATGAAAAGACTGAGGTCTATGAACTCCTTTATTTAAAAACAACTGTCTTCAAGGCTGCCTGCTAAGGGGGAAAGGAGTATGGATTCAAGCCAGCATCTTTATTCCAGAGTCCGTGCTCTGAGCCCCCACACACCCCTCCTATCAGGAGTTGAGGCAGTGGGGAGCCATTATAGTTTTTGAGCAAGAGAATGACAGGGCAGAGATCACCGTGGCCTTGGTGTGAAGCACAGATGAGATGCAGAGACTGGAGGCAGGGAGGCCCATCAGGAGGCTGTCGCCGTGGTTCAGGTGACAGCTCTGGGTTGGTGAAGAAGCAGAGTACAGGAAGGAAGGAGCAAGAGGCTGGAGGGAGAAGGAGGCAGCCTTCGGACTGGACCACGGATGTAGGGTGAGGACACAGGAGGAGAGAAGGATGCTTTCTCCACAACTTTTTGCAACATGAGGCCCCTCTGGCTCTAGCTCTACCCAGCCTGAGCCCCGTGGACCGCTTCTGTTTTGTTTTTTTGTTTTTTCTTTTGAGATGGAGTCTCGCTCTGTTGCCCAGGCTGAAGTGCAGTGGCGTGATCTCGGCTCCCTGCAACCTCTGCCTCCCGGGTTCAAGTGATTCTCCCACCTCAGCCTCCCAAGTGGCTGAGATGACAGGCGTGTGCCACCACACTTGGCTAAGTTTTTGTATGTTTTAAGTAGAGATGGTGTTTCGCCACATTGGCCAGGCTGATCTTGAACTCCTGACCTCAGGTGATCCACCCACATCAGCCTCCCAAAATGCTGGGATTACAGGCGTGAGCCACTGCATCCGGCCCCAGTGGACTGATTCTGGTCAGTGTCAGCCCTAGGAGTCCCTGGAGCTTTGGCGGTCAGTCACAGGGTCAGCCCGGTCCTGGTCACTGCTGGCTGGTTACCCCAGCTGGGTTGGGCAGCAGACTGGGCAGGGTTGGTTGCTCATTTCAGGTGTGAAATGGGTTACACCTGAGAGGTAGATGGAGGCAAACACCACCCTCCGATGAGGTGGTGGAGATCCGAACACTGGTGCTCCGTCTGCCATTCTGAGAACGCCACCTCCTCTCTTTGTAAGTCAATTTCCTGCTCAGTTCTTATGCTAGCTGCAGCTCATTTCAACTAACTGGAAATGAAAACTGCTTGTGTTGAGCAATTTGGCATCTGTGAGATGGCAGCTGTGGGCCGTGTGCTGGCTGTGTGTAGGGTGATGAGTAGCCGAAACATGGGTGACACTGAACTCTTACCACTGCCAGTCACGGGCACGGCACCAAGCACGCCACGCGTGCTGACTTCATGAATCATAAAGCCCTGTTAAGGGGGCACTGTTTCTGTCCCCATCTTATAGATGACAAAGCGGAGGCGGGGGAATGGCTGAACTGGGATCAAGGCACACGTGTCTGGCTCAGCACTCGTACGAGGGTGTCAACGTTGGGGGAGGCACGAAGGAACCAATAATTAACCAAAAACTGGTTGGGTCTGGGCAGAATAGAGATGTACCGAGGTTGTCACGGGAGCCCCCAGGAGGGAACTCTGATCCCCCTGAAACGGTGGCAGAGGGAACTCTTGAAAGAAGCTGAGAAGTCAGCCCTGCCAGGTGGGGATGTCGGTCAGGACGTTTAGGCAGAGGCAGCAGCAGGAGCATAGGCGTAGAGAAGGGGGCGGAGGAGCCACGTGCCGCTCTGTGTTGTGGCTTCCACAGGCCAGGTGATGAATACAGATGGGAGATGCTGGCGGGGACTAAGGAGGTTGTGCAGGTGGTGGCAGCTGCTGGAAGCTTTTAAGGAGGGCCAGGCTGGATGGTAGGAAGTGGCTTAGGTCCATCTGAAAGGGACAGACAGCTGGGGACCAAGACTAAGGGGCCTGCAGCCGACAGGTGGTGCGGAGGGTGGTGAGGAGGGCAGTGAGGAGGAGGAGTTGTGGGAGATGGAGCAGGCGACATCAGTAGGCCTCTGGGAGGGTTGCAGTGGGAGAGGTTGGGGCATCTCTCTCACTAGATTCAGGGTTCCTTGCAGGCAGGAACCATGCCTGGGCGTCTTTGTACCCTGGCATTTAGCACAAAGCCCGGCTTCAAGAACCGGATACCAGACCGGTCTTCCTGTCTGCCCCCAGCTCACTTCTAAAGCAACATCACAGGCAGAGAGCTGGGAGTGGGATGTGTCACCCCTGGGCTGCCCGCCTGTGATGTGGTCGGTCCTTCTGAACGCAGATGCCGTTCCTCTCCGTGACGGCAGACAGGCCTCTGCTGCCTGGCTCTTGCGTTGCTGTGACGATCTGGCCTGATGTAGCTGCACCCTGCAGTCCACAGGGCTCCTGTGAACCCTCAAGGTTGAGACCCAAACGCCTCTGCTGCCTCCCACCATGTTCTAGGGGCCCCGTGACCCGCCATGCAAATGCTGTGGTTTCCGTATTGCTTGAAGACGGTTTCCGCTGTGTGGGGGTCCCTGGGTCCTTGGGCAGACACCTCTGCCCCTCCCCACAGCTTTGGCACCTGCCCTAAGACCCTGGAGACCCTTTCGCCTGGGAGAGTCACTAAGCCACCTGCCCCTGTTCACAGCATGTTCTTAGAAGAGTCACTCCCCTCTCTGGGCTGCTTGTCTGTAAAATGAGGGAAGAGAGGGCACAGCGCACAGGGAGCATGGAACCTGACTGTCGGGTCAGCCTGTCTTCCTGGAGCTTGGCCCTTGGCAGGTCTCATTTTCTTTCTTTTTTTTTTTTTTTTTTTTTTGAGGTGGAATCTAGTTCTGTTGCCCGGGCTGGAGTGCAGTGGTGTGATCTCAGCTCACTGCAACCTCCACCTCGTGGGTTCAAACAATTCTCCTGCCTCAGCCTCCTGAGTAGCTGGGATTACAGGTGCACACCACCATGCCCGGCTAATTTTTTGTGTTTTTAGTTGAGATGAGGTTTCACCATGTTGGCCAAGCTGGTCCCGAACTCCTGACCTTATGATCTGCCCTCCTTGTCTTCCCAAAGTGCTGGGATTACAGGCATGAGCCACCACGCCTGGCCTCACAGCCATGTTGTCCTCTGGCCAGGCTGCTCACAGACCCTGGCCCCTGGGTTTTGGCGCCCCCACCCCCACCCAGACTCTTTGCTTTGGGGTCACATCACCCTTCCAGTGTTCCTCTGAGCAAAGTCCCTTTGAGCCAGCCCCAGGTCCCTGTCAAGGAGGGTCCCCTCTGGCCTGCTGCACTCTCTGCCTTCCTCTGCCCCACCAAGGCCTCCTTCCTGCCCTCACAGCAGGGGCCTGTCTTGGTCTCTGGATGAAGTAAGTCTTCCTGAGGAACAGGCCAGGAAGGGGGTGAACTCCCAGCCCCAAGAGTCCCAGGTCAGCTTCCCCACACTTGTCCTTGAGGCAGAACGGAGGCTCCCTCTTGGTAAGGCCATGTAGCACACACTAAAGCCAGACAGTTCGCTGCCCTGGGGTGTGTTCTTGCCTTGCCAGTTCTTGGCTAAGAGCAAAGCCAGGAGAGCCCAGTTCTCAGGTTCCGTAACGTGGGTCTCTGACCAGGACCAGTGCATGCCCCTTGCAGCGCCCCCATGGAGCCCCTAGGAATCTGGGGGAAGATGACGAACCCAAGTGAAGACCTCCCCACCTTTGCTCCTCACAAGAACCCTTGGAGTATGACTCCCATTTTACAGGTGACAATGCTGAGGCACAGAGAAAGTCCATGACACCCCCAAATCCCCCGGACCCGCTACCCTGACCTCCTGGCGGTGCACTGAGCATGACAGGCACCTCTCCATATGCACATAGACCCTCTACCCTAAGTAAGCGCTTCTGCAAGGCTGAGTGTCCAGCACACCCAGGAAAGGGGACAGTTCTGACCCTTTCCTCCCAGAGGTCACGTGCTTGGGCTGCCCGCCTTGGGGGAAAGGGGATGAGGAGCAGAAGCTGAGCATGGAAACCCCCCATCCACCCTCCACTCTCCCCAGAGACCCAGGGCCAGCCCAGCTCTGTCCTGCATCCCAGCCCCCACATCCCAGCTCGTGCTGTTTCTCCACCTCTCATGTGGGTGGGCCACACACCACACAGCACCCCTGAGGTGTCATGAGGGACTGAGCCTTCGACACCCATCCTTAAGGACCCAGACCCGGTTCTTTTGCTTACATCATCAACCAGGCCCACACTGTCATTTTACAGGCAGAGAAACTGAGGCACAGAGAAGCTGGTTACTGCCCACAGCAGAGGGGACGCCTGAGTGTAGACACGGAGGACCTTTGGGGTAGGGGCGGGCCTGGGGGTTGAAACCCAGTCTTCCTGGCCAGGGAGGAAACGCAGGGCTTGAGGTGAGGAGGCCTCTTTGAGGTTCAGTTTCTTCATCTGTAACTTGGGAATAACAATAGAACTGACCTCGAGGGGGCCATGGGAGGATTCAGAGGGGCTGTGATGTTGGGCAGCTCTTCACGATGCCTGGTGTGAAGCAGGCTCCTAGGAGATGCTGCTGCTTTTTATTTTAAGACAGAGTCTTGCACTGTCGCCCGGGCTGGAGTGCAATGGTGCGACCTCGGCTCACTGCGACCTCCGCCTCCCAGGTTCAAGCGATTCTCCTTGCCTCAGCCTCCCAAAGTGCCGGGATCACAGGCGTGAGCCACCATACCCATCCCCCTGCTGCTGCTTCATCCTTACCCTCACTGACCTACTCCAGCCCCGGTGCCCTGACCTCCTGGCCGTACGTACACTGAGTGTGCCAAGCCCATCTCCCTGTCACCCTGGCCCCGTCTCACGTCACCCTTTTCCTTAGCTCTTATCACCACCTTGAATTCTCTACTGAATGTGCATGTGTCTTCACAGCTAAGACGGTAGCTTCCCCTGGGCAGGGATTTGATTTGTTCAATGCTGCTGTTTACCGAGCACCTGCACCACTAGGTGCTCAGCATGTTGGTTGAATGAATGAATGAATGAACGAATCACTGCTTTCACCTTTGCCCCTGACTTTCTCCATGGACCCTGGACAAGTGACTCGATCTCCCTGAGCTGTGAAATGGGCCCATGCACACCTGCTTTTTAGGGTGGAAGTGGGATTTTATACAGTGCCTGGAATCTGGCCTGGCCCATAGTAGGTGCTTAACAATTATCCCGTTGTTTTCCTTCCTCCCTGGAGGACCAAAGCCAAGACCTGGAGGAGCAATAGAGTGGGCTTCTCCATCTGGGATGGAGGCTGCATGGTGGGAGGGGCTGCTGAGGTTGGGCCTGTTTGACTCCTCCGCCCTTGGAGTCCTGGGTCTGTGTAGAGGGGGAAGGGAAGCTCTCTGGGCCCCAAGAGAAGGGAGGCAGGCCCGGGGATGGCAGGGATTGTAGGATTGCAGCTCTTCTGGGATGGCCTTGGGCACGCTGCTTTGCCTCTCTGAGCACCTGTGAATGTCAATGAGAAGACCAGACAGCGGGTCTAACGAGCACAGTTGCCCCTGGGAGATGGCAGGCGCTCCGTGCCCATGAGCCACCCCTAACTGCAGGCGCTACCTGTCTTAGAGGAGGGAGCCCAACCGGGAGGAGGGGAAATGGGAGCTGGGACTCAGATGCGAGGCGGCTTAGAGCCTGTGGGTGGGCCCTGATGGGCTTCTTATCCATACTCCTCTATCCCCTTGCCGCCATCCTGGCCGTGGAACGGCCCAAAGTCTCTGGGAGACCAGGGGAGGTGGCCTGGCCTCTTTCCAGCTCCGTCATTTCATCTGTGAAATTGGCACAATCAGGCCTGCTGTCTATCTCTCTATATTTTCTATTGTCTGTCTATCTATCTATCTGTCTGTCTGTCTATCATCTCTCATCTCTATCATCTGCTTTCTATCATCTCTCTGTTTGTCTGTCTGGCTATCTGTTTATCCTGTCTGTCTGTCTGTCTGCCTATTTATCCAATCTATCCTCACCAATCCCCGCACCACTGGCTCTCAGATTCCCTGCCTGTTAAATAATGGTCAGTTAACCCTCATCAGTGGTTTTCAGTTTTTCACTTGGGGCCTCCATATTTTGGAAGGTTGTGGTTTGCTAAACAAGCTGTCTGAATTAAGTACTATCCAACTATTTCCTCATTTTAACATGTCAAAGATCCCCCGTGGGGATGGGTGAGGTGTGAATTGGAGCCTCCCCAACCCAAAGTGAAAGAACTGGAAACTTCTGTAGCCCCTCATTTCCTAGAGAATGCTTGCCCTGTTTTGGGGACCTCCTGGGGGACCCCTGTGCTGACCAGAGGCAGGGAGGCAGACGGGCTCCCAGAGCTGTGGTTTGGGCCCAGCCCCCTGCTCCTGGAGACCGCTGCTGTGGAGGGAGTGACCTTTTGTTCTGCTTTGCCAAGGGGCTTTCTGTTCCTCATTGTTTAGAGGTGACAGGGCTGTGGGGTTTTTTTTTTATTGTCCAAGAGGATAAACAGGCCCCAGATTGCTCAAGGGAGCTGACCCCCTCTGCCGGCTACAGGGGCTGGAGCCACACAGAGCCAGGGAGGAAGTGCAGGGAGGGCCAGTCACAGCAAAGCTTCAGACAAGAGAGGAACCTGGAGGGGAGGAGGTGGGAGGCCACCCCTCAAACGGCCTGTGGGCCATGGGAGCCCAGCTGCCCGCCTTAGCGGCCAGGAGCCCTTGGCCACTGTTGCTCTTGAGAGCCCAAACTTGGCCACGGTGGGGCTGTTTCCCATCAGGCCTTTGGACCCTGACCGGAAACCCTTCTCCAGACAGGGTGGGATTTCTCGCTGCCGCCTGGAGCCAGCCTGGCCCTGTGGCTCTCAGGCCCTGGAGGAGTGAGGGCTTCCCCTGGTTACCCCGAGGGCACTCGGGGATGAAGTGGGGATGAAGCCCGTGGGCTGCAGGATTCCCACGAGACCTGTGCTGGCCACTCCGAGGGGTGGGGGGCTGCCAGGGAAGAGGTACAGCCCCTCCCTGCCTGGGGGATGCGATCTGAGGGAAGAGGCAGCTGCATCTGGGAGGCCGTGCAATCAGAGGGGGGAGGCACAGCCCCTGGTCTTGGGGAACTGCCCAGCAACAGGGAAGGCAGTTTGGGGGTTTGCCGAGGGCCAGGCAGCCCCTCTGCCATTAGTATTCAACGGAATGACTTGTGCAGAGGGAGCTTCAGAAGCTGTCGCTACTCTGGGTTAGAGGCTCCTGCAGCCTTCCGATGCCAGGTCTTGGCCGTGAGCCCCTCCGCCACCCCCCCAACCCCGTCACCTTGCTCAATCCAGGAGCCGAGATCCGCAGAGTGTGTTCCGCAAAGGGGCGTGAGAATCAGCGTGATTTCCTTTTCCTTTTTCTTTTTTCACCAGTACGGCTTTGGGCCCACCCCTGAGATTCTGCACTTGTTTGGGGGGTGGGGGTTGGCATTCATAACGGGTGCCCCCGGGTACTTTGGACACAGGCAGTGAGCTCCCCCACACTGTGGGAAGCCCTGAGAAGCCTTCTCCTTTTTTTTTCAGGGTGCCTGGGAGTCTACTTCAGCAGCAAACGGGGGTTGCGGGGAGGAGTACTAGGGCCAAGTGGTCATGGGAGCTTCGTGCCCAGGCGAACTGAGGCTCCAGGCGGGTGTTGAAGTGACTTCTTCAGACCCTGTTATGCAGCATGCTTCCCACTGCCGGTGCCCAGACCTCACTGGAGCTGATGGGCGTGGGGTGGGCGTGGGGCGGGCCTGGGGTGGGCCTCCAGGGCAGGTCAGGGTGGAAGGTGCGTCTGTTGGAGCTTTGTGGCCCTGGTGCTGGAGTTAGATCCCTCCAGGAAAGGACATTGTAACTCAGCCCACAGTTGAGACTAGCAGCTGCTGAGTGCGGTCGCCCTGTGAGGCTGTGGGGAACAGCTAAGGGTGAGCCCCAGCCTGCAGCCTCAGGGAGGCTTCCCATCTAGCGGGGGGGCCCAGGTGGGCAACCCCATGGCAGTGCTGTCAGCCGAGAGCCGTGAGGGAGGAAGGCGGGGGCCCTGGGCCGGGTGACTCATTCAGGGTGGGGTGCGCGCTGGAAGCCTTCAGGAGGGAGGCTGCTGCCTGAGCAGGGTTCCCAAGGTACACATGGAATTTGCCACAGGAAGCACCAGGCCGTTTCAGGGGCAGAAGTCAGCTGGGGCAAAGGCCTGGGAGCCAGAAGAGCGGCAGATTGCTCTGCGGCCGGAAGCCCCAGCTCCTGTGGGTCATTCCCGCTGAGGGCTTCCAGCTGTGAGCGCCAAGCGGGCGCATGCAGCCAGGGCAGGCTGGTGCTGCCTGCCAGGCAGAGGGGGAGACAGCTGGGTTTCCCGGCCTGCTTGTCACTTGCTGTAGGAGCAGCCAAGGGCTCAGCAGCCCCAGACTCTGGGCAGTCCTGACTCCCAGGCAGTGCTGTGAGGAACGGGAGGAGGAGGCACGCTCAGCCTGCCTGTCACCTTGCCTGGTGGAAATCTGGCCAGGTCTGCACTGGCCCAGTGGTGCTGGGTGTCATGGCTCGGACTGGCTTGTTGACAGCTCAGCTGTCCAGGGTGACAGGTCTGGTTTGTTAAATATTTTCAATATCTTCCCTGCTCCTGTATGTTAGGTACTGGAGTCCAGAAAGGTTAAGGCACTTGCCTAAGGGCACACAGCCACTAAGTGGTGGAGTGAGAATTTGAAACCAGTTCTTTCTGACTCCCTCTATCCTGTCCATCACTTGTTCACCAAAGGTTGTGGATCTCAATCTTTTTTCCTTTTGTTTTGAGACAGAGTCTCACTCTGTCACCCAGGCTGGAGTGCAGTGGTGCGATCTCGGCTCACTGCAACATCTGCCTCCCTGGTTCAAGTGATTCTCCTGCTTCAGCCTCCCGAGTAGCTGGGATTATAGATGCACCACTGCACCCAGCTAATTTTTGTAATTTTAGTAGAGACAGGGTTTCACCATGTTGGCCAGGATTGTCTCGATCTCTTGACCTTGTGATCAGCCCTCCTAGGCCTCTCAAAGTGGTGGGATTACAGGCGTGAGCCACCGCGCCGGCCTGATCTCAATCTTGTACTGGCCACGTGCTTGCTGCTGGCAATGCAGTGGGGAGTGTGCTGGCCCTGGTCTGACCTCCTAGAACTGCCCTTTGGTTATTTCCAGGTGCTGCGTCTATTGGGCGGCCCTGAAGGACTTGGGGTGTGTGTATACCCTCTTTGCTTGTGCAGATGTGTGCACATCCATGTTTGCCTACACGTCAAGTCTCCGATCTGGCTTGCTCTCAGCCTGGTAGAGGTGGCTAATTAATGCTTGTCCCTGAAAGCCTGGACTGCCAACCCCAATCTTTCAGGAGAGAAGGCAGGACGCAGGGGCTTGCTGCCAGGGGTCCTGGGAAGGCACAGTGGACATTGCTGCCACCCTGCACTCCCAGAGGGTCACTCAGAGACCCGAGGGAGGAGGGTTCTGTGTCTGCCCCTCTGTCCAGGGCTGCAGCTTCTCTGGGCAGGTTTGCTTTTCTTTTTTCTCCCTCTTTTTTTTTTTTTTTTTTGAGATGGAGTTTCACTCTGTCAACTAGGCTGGAGTGCAGTAGTGAGATCTCAGCTCACTATAACTCCTCCCAGGTTCAAGGGATTCTCCTGCCTCAGCCTCCAGATTAGTTGGGATTACAGGCAATCACCATCATGCCTGGATAATTTGGTATTTTTAGTAGAGGCAGGGTTTTGCCATGTTGGCCAGGCTGGTCTTGAACTCCTGACCTTAAATGATCCGCCTGCTTCAGTCTCCCAAAGTGCTGGGATTACAGGCGTGAGCCACCGCGCCCCGTTGTCTTTTCGTTCATCACATTGTTCATCTCTTCACGGAGGCATCCAGCACAGTGGTTGAGATTGTGAGCTGTGAAGTCAGGCAGGACCCAGATCCAAACCCTCCTCTGTCACTTACTGGCTCTGGGACCTTGGCCAGGTGACCTGCCCTCTCAGGCCTCGGTTTCCTGTTCTGTAAAATGGCTGCAGTAGGGAAACCGTCTCCATCTTTATTGGGTGGTTAGAAACTCTTGCTGAGACCACACACCTGTCTCAGGTAGGGTCTTTCAGAAGCAGAGCCCGAGGCAGGGATCTTTCTGAAAGTGATTTACTAGGGAAGGCTCCCAGGAAGGCAGGCAGGACAGGGCAGGGGAGGGGGTCTAGCAAGGGTGTTGTCACCAGCTTCAGCCTGACACCACGGGGGTGGCTCTGGACCATGAATTGTACTAGGGTGGGTCCCACTTTGAGATTGTGGAGGATTCATTATCAGCCAATACCTGCAGCAGCTGGGGGAGGGGTGCCCTGCTGGCAGAAGGGGTCTGAGAGGGGTGCAACAGCACCCACCAACTCAAGCAGCGGAAGCACTTAGAACAGTGCCTGGAAACAATTGTCACTGTCATCAACATTCATTTAATGAGTACCAGCTCTGTGGTGGGTCCCCTGTGAGAGGTTGCGGGTCTAGAAGATGACAAGACTGCCACCTCTGCTGTCTGCACGAGTGCGTGTGTACATGTGTGTGTGCATACATACCCACAGGGGGTGGAAGGCCAAGCAAGTAACCGTTCCAGAACAATGAGATGACTGGTAGAGGGGTCATATTCCCACATTTAAAGAGAGCCCAGAGAAGGAGGAGGAGCTTGAATTAGCCTGGGGGAAGTAGGGAGGGCTTCCCGGAGGAGGCAGCACTCAGCTTGAACGACAAAGGGTTGTTTCTGGTGAGGGAGGAAAGGGGAGGCATCCTTGGCAGAGGGTGGCTTGTGCTCAGTACTCCGGTTCTCTGTGACCACTGTCTTCTGGACATCTGCCCCACGTAGTGTTAGGGGTCACCCAGCACTGGAGAAGATCTGAAGGCAGCCCCGCCCTCTGACCAGCAGACTCAGCGCCTCTGCCTGCAGACACAGTATGCCTGCAGACAGAGTATGCTGCACGGAGGCGGGGACACAGGGGAGGTAAAAGAAGCCACAAACTCTCCTTCCCCTATCCTGCTCCAGAGGGAGAAACCTCCCCATCGTCATCAGTGCAGCCTGGCAGGGGGAGGGTCAAACATTTGCAGGGCAGGGACCTGGGCATCAGGCACGGCGGAACTCAGGGGTGGCCCTGTTGATGGCGGTCTTCCCTTCTTTCTTCCAGGTGACATTTACACCCTATACCCCAAAGCCCGGGAGCACGTGCAAGATCAACGAATACTATCACCAGACAGTTCAGAGGTGCTGCAGCCAGTGTCCGGCGGGTGAGAGCAGCTGCTAGGGGCCCGGGGCCGTGCCCTGGAGGAGTGTGTGTGTACAGGGGCTGGGGCACAGGGGCGTGGCCCTTGATTCGTACTGAGCTCCGAGTTCTATGCACTGGCCCGTGCTCCTTGTTGCTTCTGGGCCTGTGAACTCTCCCTGGCATACTTTCCAACTCCCTTTCACTGATTAACTCTGTCCTTTAGACCTCAGCTGAAGATGTCCCCTCTTCCAGGAAGCCTGCCTGCCCCACATTGCCGAGCTGGGGGAGGAGAAGGAGGAGGAGCCCAAAATAGTCCTGGGGGAGTCAGGGAGGGCTTCCTGGAGGTGGCAGCACAGCACTCAGCTTGAAAGACAAGTGCTGCCTCCTTTGAGCTCTCCCTGGCCCCCGATGTTCCCATGGCAGTTCTTTCCTTGCTGTGTGATTATAGCCCGGTCCCTCTTCCTGTTGCCCCCACTGCAGGTTCCCTCCAGGGCAGGGATTGTGGCTTGTTTTCTCCTGAATCCACAGCAGGTGGCCCAATGCCATGTAGGCACTTGGCGCATATTTGACTGACTCTGTGAATGCCTACCCATTTCACAGATGGTAGACCTGAGGCCCAGCCATGGTCAGGCCAGTTAGCCTGACTCCAAGTGCCCTCCATCCATTTATTTGTTTCTGTATTCATTCATGTCCTGTTTATATGGCACCTGCTGTGTGTTCTAAGTCCTGGGAATACACAGAGCACAGGGCAGACAAAACCCTTGCCCTCATGGGGTCTGCATGTTAATGGAGGACGCAGACAGATACATTAGGAGATGTATGGTCCCGTCTGTCTGTATGTGCTGTAGAAAGACAAGGTCAGGTAAGGCGGGGGAGACAGAGTGGGACATCTTGTTTTACACAGGGTGGTCTGGGAAGGTCTCTCTGAGGAGGTGACATTTGGGCAGGGCCCTGTAGGAGGTGAGAGGCAGGTCATACACATGTACAGGGAACAGTGTGCCAGGAGGAAGCAACAGCATGTGCGAAGGCCTTGAAGTCGGAGCCTGTTTGGTGAGCTTGAGGAATAGCAGGGCCAGCGTGTGTGGCCCAGGATGAGGGAGGCTGAGTACGGTAGGTGAGGAGGAGGAGGAAGTGAGCAGGGAGCATGGGAACGAGTTGAGATTTTATTCTCTCTGGGAGCCAGTGGGGGGCTTTGAGCCATTACCTTGAGATGTAGGTGGGCATATGAGCACTGTCACCATCCACAGCCATCTTAAGACACCACAGGGAAAGTGACTCTTCTTTCTTCTATTAACTGGAAGGGTCTCTTTATTAAGAAGTTACTAGAGAGGCTGAGGAGGGTGGATCTCTGGAGTCCAGGAGTTTGAGACCAGCCTTGCCAACTTGGTAAAACCCCATCTCTACTAAAAATACAAAAATTAGCTGGGTGAGGTGGCAGGTGCCTGTTATCCCAGCTACTCAGGAGGCTGAGGCAGGAGAATTGCTTGAACCTGAGAGGTGGAGGTTGCAGTAAGCTGCACTCTAGCTTGGGCCACAGAGCGAGATTCTGTCTAAAGAAAAAAAAAAAGAAGTTACTGAGTCAACTTTTTTTAAAGGTTTCCCTCGGTGTGTCCCCATCCCTGGCATGCCTTCTCTCCAGGCCCATGTCCTTTTCCTTGGTAGGATTCAAGGGACTACATTCTTATTACCTGTTCTAGCGGTCATTCATGCTCTTCGGTAGAGAATGTTAGCCATCTATCAAGAAGGAAGAAACTGGCAACCTAGTTCTTAATAAAGTGTGATTGGCTGATAATAGGCCTGCAGTGGTGGAGGTTCAAGCATCTGGAAAGAGCAGAGAGGAATGTGTTTTTGAGCAGAAGGGGTTCAGAAATGGCATGATAGCTGGTGCAATACTAGATGGGGGATGATTCCGAGGAATTGGAGCTCCACAGAATAGCCTTCCCAGCTAGGCTTCAGAACTCTGGACTTTGTGGGGACAGTGAATGAGCCCGGAGTCCCGGCAGAGCCCACCCCGCTGAGACCTCTGGCCCTTGTTTCCTCAGGCCAACATGCAAAAGTCTTCTGTACCAGGACTTCAGACACTGTGTGTGACTTCTGTGAGAACAGCACATACACTGAGCTCTGGAACTGGCTTCCCGAGTGCTTGAGCTGCGGCTCTCCCTGTAGCTCTGGTGAGTAGGTTCAGAGAGAGGGGCCCTTGCACCCCTGCCTCCAGCATCCCCTCCCCCAGCTCCAGCCTCTGGCTTCCAGCTGCCTGGAGTTAGCCCAGGCTGGCTGTTGGAAGTGGCACAGGAGCAGCTGTTTACCTCTGGCATTTTCCTCTTCTGTCTCACCAAAGCCTCTTCGCAGCCCCACGGGGCAGGCAGTGGGAGAACTGTGCCCACGTGAGGGTTGAGGAGGCGGTACGTGGGAGAGTGGTGTGCATGCTCGTGCCGGGAGGAGCAGGGCTGCGGGTTCTTCTCCGGGACTCTGGACGGTGTTGTGTGTGCCCCATGCTGAGGCGGTCTGCCAGCCTCCTGGAGATCAGCGCTGTCCGGGGGGTGCTGGGCTGGCTGGGAGGGCAGCGTGGATGTGACAGAGGCAGGCGTGACTGTGGGCTGCCCTCTTGCTCCTCTAGACCAGGTGGAAACTCAAGCCTGCACTCAGCAACAGAACCGCATCTGCGCCTGCATGCCCGGCTGGTACTGCGCACTGGGCAAGAAGGAGGGGTGCCGGCTGTGCTCGCCGCTGCGCAAGTGCGGCCCGGGCTTTGGCGTGGCCAAACCAGGTACGGGGTGGGGCTCACGGTCCTTGGGGATGCCCTGGGGCCTCTCCTTTGTAGACATCCCTGCTGTGTCACGGGCGTCCGCCCATTCCTTAGTCCAGCTGGGGACACTGTCCGTGGTGGCCAGGTGCTGGCTACCCATCTGTCTGACCACTGTTTGTTCTTCCTGCCAGCACTCCTGATTAGCACCTCTTGTGTACTGGGCCCAGGGGACCCAGATATGGATGAGACCAAGCCCTAAGCTACTGGAAAGTTAGGTGATGCTGCAGGAAGATGAACTCACAACTCTACACGCCAGTCTCGTGCATGTGTATACAGGCGTGTGTGTGTGTGTGTGTGTGTGTGTTTGTGTAAGGAGCAGAGGTGCAGACAGAGGTCCTTGGGCCTCTTAGACCTCTCCTAGGGCTCTAATGCCAAGGCCCAGCTGTCCCACAGAGTTTTTGACAAGTTCCAATTGTTCCCCGAAGGAACTGAAAAATCAGACGTGGTGTGCAAGCCCTGCGCCCCAGGGACGTTCTCCAGCACGACTTCATCCACAGATATTTGCAGGCCCCACCAGAGGTGAGTAGCTGAGTCCTTTGGTTCTGGAGGAGCAGGGAGGGGCTGTCCGTGGGTGACTGTGGGTCCTGGACACAGAGCCAGAGCCTTGCCCGGGAAGGCAGGACTAGGTGGATGCATAGGGAGGTGGAGGAGGGAGAGGAAGCGGTGTCTCCGAGAGGGTACACATCGTCAGTCTCCTATCCTGCTTGCCGGGTCCTGTGAATGAGCCCAGCCACGGAGCCACTCTGTCCCCTGCTGCCTCCTGACCAAGCCTCCTCCTCCCGCAGATGTAACCTGGTGGCCATCCCTGGGAATGCAAGCATGGATGCAGTCTGCCTGTCGGAGTCCCTCACCCAGAGCACGGCCCCAGGCCCGGCACACCCACCGCAGCCAGTGTCCACACGATCCCCGAACACAAAGCCAACTCCAGGGCCCAGCATGGCTCCAAGTACCTCCTTCCGGATCCCGATGGGCCCCAGCCCCCCAGCTAAAGAGAGCACTGGCGACATCTCTCTTCCAGTTGGTAAGTCACGAGAAAGCTCATTCATTCACTCCTTTTTTTCCTGTCTGCTTGTCTTTCTTTTCCTTCCTTCTTTCCCTCCTTCCCTCCTTCCCTCCTTCCTTCCTTCCTTCCTTCCTTCCTTCCTTCCTTCCTTCCTTCCTTCCTTCCTTCCTTCTTTTCTTTTTTCTTTCTCTTCTTTCTCTTCTTTCCCCTAGTTTTACTGAGAGCCCACTGTGAGCTGGACCTGGTGCCCTGCCCTGGGATAGGATACAGGTGGCAGTGAGACTGCTTTAACCCCAACACCTGGTGCTATCATTCAAAATCCCTAAGTGGGTGGGCTGCGCGCAGTGGCTCGCACCTGTAATCCCAGTGCTTTGGCAGGCCAAGAGTTTGATATCAGCCTGGATAACATAGCGAGACTCCATTTCTATAAAAAAATTAAAAAGTTATTTGGGTGGGTTGGCGCCTGTTGTCCCAGCTACTCAGGGGGCTGAGGTGGGAGGATCCCATGAGCCCAGGAATTTGAGGCTGCATTCGGCTGTGATTATGCCACTGCGCTCCAGCCTGGGTGACCAGTGAGGCCCTATCTCTAAAAAGGAAAAAAATAAAATAAATCCTTGGATTGGGGAGAGATGGGGTCAGCAATTCACCTGAATTTGCTGCTGTTTCTGATGAGCCCCTTAGGCGGAGGAGACTGGGCTGGGCCAGGTCACCGCCGGGGCTTCCTTTCTGGGGTTAGAACTGCATCAGGTCAGGGGTCTCAAAATGGTGGCCCTGAGGCTGAATGAGGCCCACAGACATGATTGCTCTGTAACTGGATTTAAGAACCTCCAGCCTAGACTTGCCCCTCACTTGCAATGACCCGAACCACCTTGGGGGCTCCTGACTTACCTGCCTGGCCCCTGGTATGTTTGAGTTTGTTTTTTGTAGCTGTCTGAGCTTCTCATTTCTTTCTAGGACTGATCGTGGGTGTGACAGCCTTGGGTCTACTAATAATAGGAGTGGTGAACTGTGTTATCATGACCCAGGTGAAAAGTAAGAGTCCATCCTTCCTTCCTTCATCCACTTGTTCAGGAAGCTTTGGTGGGGTGCGTCCTGTGAGTCCAATACCGGGCACAGCCTTAGGGGTCAGGCAGAGGTGGACATGGGAGTCCTTGTTCTGTAGGAGCTTAGGGCCTGGGGTGGAAGGCACCTCTGCTAACTTAATTAATAAAGGCAAGAGGTGATCAGGGTTTTTCAAAGAGTTGGAGTTCAGGATTCCTCTCCAGGAAGCGTGGGGGATTCCGGATTCCTCTCCAAGAAGTGTGGGGGATTTGGGATTCCTCTCCAGGAAGCCTGGGGGACTCGGGATTCCTCTCCAGGAAGCCTGGGGCCTCCGAGCTGGGTAAGATCTCGATGGGTGGAGTCTGCGCAGGAAAGGATGTGCATCCTCAGTGGAAGTGTGGATGGCACAGGTGGGGGTTGGAGAGTGGTTGGGATGGTGGTGGGTAGAGTTGGGCGGGGGCATCTGTGGACCTTGTCTGGCAGGCAATTGCTCCCCCCAGGGCCGGGCCCCTCTGCTGGTTCTGTTGGGCCCCACTCTGCCCTCCTACTTAGGACAGATGTGCCTGAGGAAGTCACTCTCCCTTACTTGTCCCCTTCCCCCCTTTATAGAGAAGCCCTCCTGCCTGCAGAGAGAAGCCAAGGTGGTGAGTGTCTCCACTGCCCTCTCCCTCCTCTTCCCTGGGTCTCCTTCCTGGTGGGCTGGGCTGTTACAGAGGAAGTAGTGGATTCTGTCGTTGGTCTGTCCAGTGTCAGGAGGTGGGCAGAGCCCTGGAAGCCGGCGTTAAGACTGGGGAGTCAGGCAGCCCTCCATGGGCTAACAGAGACTGGGAATGTGAAATGCCCCGGCAGAGAGCAGAGGCCTCCATGGCGTTCATGGCAGGCACGTGGTGGCGAACCCACAGCGTAACCTTGAACGGTTGTGAAATTGCTCTATGGCTACTTCCTTACCGTGACATGGGGGTTGTGCCTGCTCGATCCAGCTTGCAGGGCGGTGGCATTCGGTCAGCTGACAATGATGTTTCTCATTGCCTCCAATGTGTACAGAGCACTTTCTCAGACAGCAGTGGTTTTCAAACTGAGTTCTGGGGTGGCCCGGTGTCCCACAGAGGGCCCTTGGGCATGGGGGACGTGGTCCTCTCTCAGGTTTGAGGTAGAGGTTGTGTGGCTGGGCCCTGGGTCCTCCCAAAGCAGCTCACCTTTGATCTGTTTTTATAAATTAGGGTCTATGAAGGCTTTTTATTAGAGACAGACCAATAATGTCATATCATCTGATTTCATTCATTCTTCATTAGGAAGGCATTTGGCTGCAAGTAACCCTAAACCTACAGGTGACTTTAGACAAAAGGACTTTATTTCTCTTGCATTCTAAGAAGTCAAGGGGTTGGTGTCTGCTGGGATGGCTTCCATTGTCCCCTCGCATGGAGCTAGCAGGACCCCAGGCTCTGTCATCTTTAGTGTGTTGACTTTTGTTTTCTTGTGTGTGGCCTCATGTCATAAGATGGTGATTATCACTTCATCTGTGACTGTAAGTGTGAGGTGCAAAGAAGGAGAGGGTGGCCAGGCCAGCTATGGTGCCCTTATCAGTAAATCAGACCCCTTCCCTGAAGCCCTGGGTAGACTTCTTTCATCTCACTGGCCAGACTGTGTCACGTGACCACCCCTAGCTGCAAGGGAAGCTTGGGAAGGGGGTGCTTTGCTTTTCCAGCCTCCATGGAGGAGGAGGACAAGGGAGAGGGGTTGGAAGTGGGTTCGAGGTGAGCCAGAACACGGGTTTGTCACTGCCTTGCACCTGATAGGCAGGTCGGGTTTTTTACCCAATTTGACAGATGAGAAAACAGAGTCTAGTGAGTTTTCTTTACCCCAGGGGCAGGTAGAGAAAAAGTTTCTCAACCTCATGGATATTTGAGACAAGATCTTAAGGAAAGCCAAAGTAGGAGGATTGTTTGAATCTAAGAGTTCAAGACCAGCCTGGGAAACACAGTGAAACCCTATCCCTAAACAAAATTAAATTAAATATTTTTTAAAAAGATCTTGGGCCAGGCACAGTGGCTCACGCCTATAATCCGAGCACTTCGGGAGGCTGAGGTGGATGGATCACTTGAGGTCAGGAGTTCAAGACCAGTCTAGCCATCATGGTAAAACCCCATCTCTACTAAAAACACAAAAATTAGCCAGGTATGGTGGTGGGCGCCTGTAGACCCAGCTACTTGGGAGGCTGAGGCAGGAGAATCATTTGAACTTCGGAGGTGGAGGCTGCTGAGATCATGCCACTGCATTCCAGACTGGACGATAGAGCAAGACTCTGTCTCAAATAAACAAACAAACAATCTTACTTAGTTGTGGGGCCTGTCCCAGGCTGTTCTGCAGCATCCTTGGCCTTTATTCGCTTAGATGCCAGTCGCATTCCTACTCCAGTGGTGACAACCACAAATTCTCCAGACATCGTCAAGTGTCCCCTGGGGGGCAAAATCACCCCCAGATGAGAACCACTGCTCGAGGGAACAGCTCAGCCCTGGGGGCCCAATGCCTGAAATTTATACAAGGTGTTTGAAATCAGACAGGCTAATTTCATCCCCTGATTTTGCTGACAAGGAGAGATGCAGAGGGAAAGTGAGCTGCTCTAGGTGGCATGGCAATGTCTCTGGACTCCCATCCCAGGGCTCTCTGCCCTGCCCTGCAGTATTTCAGTGGGGAGCAAACTTTCTCATTCCCCTGGAGAGTGAATTTCACTGCCCCGTTTCTCCCTTCAATTCAGTGACACTGATGGTTGCCGCCTGGTGGCACACACAGAGCAGGTGTCTGCCCCAAGCTCTGCCACAGCAGGCCAGCTGCCTCCTTCCCTTTCCCCACCAAGCATTTCTCAATCCTCTGTGCACTGAAGATGTCCTGGGTGTGGCCCAGTGGCCTCTGCTTCCCCTTTCCCTTTTTTTTTTTTTTTTTTTGAGACAGGTCTCTTCACCCAGGCTGGAGTGCAGTGGCGCAATCTTGGCTCACTGCAGCCTCCGCCTCCCAGGTTCAAGTGGTCAGCCCGCCTCATCCCGAGTAGCTGAGACTACCGGCGTGCGCCACCATGCCTGGCTAATTTTTCTACTTTTAGTAGAGACAGGGTTTTGCCATGTTGGCCAGGCTGATCTCAAACTCCTGGCCCCAAGTGATCTGCCCACCTCGGTCTCCCAAAGTGCTGGGATGATACGCGTGAGTCACCGCATCCAGCCGCTTTTCCTTTCACTGTTCCTTTTAGTGTTCACTGAATGTGAGTGAGTCAAGTATTTGTTAAGTACCCCAGTGGTGTGCTGATGACAGCTGTCTAGTGAGAAAAAAACCCCAAACCCTAAGTTGTGGTGTTTGCTGATTTCTGTGGTATAAATACCCCCACTGTGGCCAATTTCAAACTCCCAAGACCTTCCTGAATATGGAGTTGGGAAGAGATGTGCACAGACCTGGGCTCATCACAGCATAATCCTGACTGAGCCCTGCCAGGCTCTTTGTCACTGAGTCCCCACGCATCCCTGAGGGGCAGGGAGCATCATCACCCCCATTTTACAGAGGAGGAAACTGAGACTCAGGGAGGTTCTGATTCTCCTGTAGGATTAGATTATTAGGTGAGTGGTATGGCCCAGGTTTGAATCAGGTTTATGCCCATGTCCCACGCTACTCCTCAACCAGCAGCTAGTCCTGCTCAGAGGCCAGTGGAGAGTCCTCTGGAGCTGGGCTGCTGGGCTTAGAGTGTGGACTCCCATCCACCTGCTCCTCCTGCCACAGAAAGAACACCCAGGGCGTGGGAGACAGTGGCGTCTCTTTGTTTAGAAAACACCAGCAGGTGAGCTTACCACAGTCACCCCCACGGACACACTCATGCACGGGCCATGTCTGATAACAGGCGCCAACATGTATTAGGTGTTGAACGGATGCCAGGCATTGTGCCCAGTGTTCTGTATTCTCTCTCTCTCTTTTTTTTTTAGACGGAGTCTTGCTCTGTCACCAGGCTGGAGTGCAGTGGCACGATCCTGGCTCACTGCAACCTCTGCCTCCTGGCTTCAAGCAATTCTCCTGCCTCAGCCTCCTGAGTAGCTGGGACTATAGGCACACGCCACCATGCCCGGCTGATTTTTGTATTTTTAGTAGAGACAGGGTTTCACCATGTTGGCCAGGGTGATCTGGATCTCTTGACTTTGTGATCCGCCTGCCTCGGCCTCCCAAAGTGCTGGGATTACAGGTGTGAGCCACCACGCCCGGCTCATTCTTATCTCACAGCCATGCTGCCATGTGCAGGCAGAAGATTCTTGCTCCCCGCCCCATATGGCCCAGGAATCATGGGCCCAGAGAAGTGAGTGATTTTCCCAGTATGGCACAGCTAATGAGAGTGCCCCTCCTTGCCACTCCGGCAGACACTCACTACACCACTCACAGATAGGCACCCATGTCCCCTGACATAGACACATGTGTGCACGCTTCACACACCCTCACGCCTGTAGACACAGGTGTGTGCGCCTTGTGAACACAGACAGACAGACCCAGCAGGAACCTGGAGGACCTGGCCGATGGCTCTGCTGGGTCTCTGCTTCTGCCCAGCGGGGCTGGGCCGGGAGCCGATAGGCACTGAGGGTGCTGCCTGATTGACTGAGATCCTGTGTTTTGAATGAGGTTCCTTAGTACTTGGCCCTCTTGGGGTCCCAGCCCAAGGAACAGGGCGTGGGTAGCTTCTGCACTTGGGAGGAGGGAGGTGGCTGTGACCTTTGGGGAGTTTTGTTCTGCCTGGCTGTAGCCACCAGCAGAGGGGGTGGGGCACAGGCCGGAAAAAGCCCTTCTGTGGGGTTGTGAGGAGTGACGCTTGGATGCTCCTTCTCCCCTTCCAGGCTCAGAGCAGGGCTGGGGGGTGGTCGTGGTCAGTGGCCAGGGTCAGACCACCTGGGTGGAGGTTCAGCATGAACTTGAAATGTCTCCAAAACTGGGAATTCAGCCTAGGGAGGGTGCAGGGATCCTGGGGAAGCTGGTCTGGGTTGGTCCTGCTCCTGCCACGGACCAGCCGTGTAATGCTGAGCTTAGTGCTCACTGTCTCTGGGCCTCTGTGGCCTGCACAGGATCCCTCCAGTCCCGAGTAAGAGGTGGCAGGCTGGCCTCCGGGAACTGAGAGTGCAGGCGGCGCTCAGGTATCGCTCGGGCGTCGGAGAAGCCATGGGAGCCAGGGCTGCAGTGATTGAGCAGAGGGGACCTGGCACTCACATCTGTTCTCAGACCACATCCGGAATGGTAGCTCCCTCTGGAGGAAGGCAGGAGGCCCCAGCGTTTCCTGGGGGACTGTGGTGCCTGTGCTGCTCTCTCCACCCCTGCAGCAAACGCCACCCCCCTCGCCTCCCTCTCCTCTCATCAGCCCTTCACTCGTCTCTACCCTTTTTCTGCCTGGGACCCTTGTTTCCATCCTGGGCAGGCCAGGGGCCGGGGAAGCCATTGAGAGCATGGCCCCTGACATCTCCTTTTTTGCCGGGATTGGCAGTCTCCCAGAACTCCCAGGCAAGGGCACGAGCGCCTGGCCAGTCACTGGGAATAGACAACAGCTTGGGAGAGGAGTTTCCAGCCTCTCTCCAGTGTGGGCGTCTGGAAATGGGGACCTTGCCTTGAGCCTCCAGAGCTGAAAGCCCAGACACCAAGGAAAGGCACTGTGGGATTTAGCCCAGCCATAGTGTGTCCTCGCCATGACCTTGGGCAAGTAACTCAACCGCTCTGTGCCTCAGTTTCCACAAAGCAGTGATAACACCGGGCTGTTGGAAGAATCCATATAGATAGTATCTGGAGGGACTTAGGTACAGTGCATGGCATTGGGTGGCGCTCAAATGTCAGCTAATATTATGATTATTCTGTGGGGAGAAGACATTAGGGGAAGTCTCAGAGCAGCCTGTGGGCGACTCTGGAACGGGAGGCTGAGGCAGTGCAGGAGAGGGTCTCAGATGCGAGAGCTCTCTGCCCTGGAGCGACCGAGCAGAAGGGTCTGCACTCTCACTCTGTTTGGGCCAAATGGGAGAAATTTTAGGGTTTGTGGCCTGTCTGGTCTCAGTGCCAACGACTCAAACCCGCCTCTGTAGCAGGAAAGCAGCCGCAGCACAGACAGCACATGCCAGAGTCAGAGTGGCGCGTCCCGATCTAACTGTGCTGCTGGACACCCAAACTTTCTATGTGTCACAAATTATTATTATTATTATTATTTTTAGACAGAGTCTCTCTCTGTCTCCCAGGCTGGAGTATGGTGGCGCAATCTCGGCTTACTGCCAACTCCGCCTCCTGGTTTCAAGCAATTCTCCTTCCTCAGCCTCCCAAATAGCTGGGACTACAAGGCGCGCACCACCACACCTGCTTAATTTTTGTACTTTTAGTAGAGACGGGGTTTCGCCACATTGGCCAGGCTGGTCTCGAACTCCTGGCCTCGTGATCCGTCTGCCTCGGTCTCCCAAAGTGTTGAGATCACAGGCGTGAGCCACTGCGCCCAGCCACAAATTATTCTTAAACCTTTTTCTTCAACCATTTAAAATGTGAAAACCAATGGGGTGTGGTGGTGCACGCCTGTGATCCCAGCACTTTGGGAGGCCGAGGTGGGAGGAAGGCTTGAGCCCAGGAGTTCAAGACCAGCCTGGGCAACGTAGTATGGCCCTGTCTCTACAAACAATCAACAACAAAAAATCAGCCAGGAGCAGTGGCACGTGCCTGTGGTCTCAGCTACTCAGGAGGTTGAGGCAGGAGGATCACTTGAGCCTGGAAAATTGAGGGCTACAGTCAGCTATGATTGTGCCACTGCATTCCTGCCTGAACAACAGGGTGAGACCCTGTCTCAAAAAAAAAAAAAAAATGTGAAAACCATTCTTAGTGGCAGGCTGGACTGGGCTCCTGGGCAGTCATTTGCCTACTTCTGATTTAACACACTCTTCTATGGAGTTTACTATGTAATAGGCATTGTTTTAAGCACTTTGCAAATATTCAGCCATCTAATCTTCAAAACAACCCTATGAAGTAGGTTGTTGTTATTCTCCCTTTATAGATTCAAAAAAAAAAAAAAAGATTTGGGAGGAGTTAGAAATCAAAATTTTTAAGAAAAAAAAAGAGGCACAGAGGGGTTACATAACTTGTCCAAGGTCACACAGCAAGTGAGTGGTAGAGTCATGATTTGTACTTGTGTGGTCTGGGTTTAGAGTCCACACTCTTGGTTGCTAGGCTGGGCCTTGTCTCCCTGTGCAGATGGGGTGAAGGAAAGTTGCTTTCCTTCTATTCTCTTAGGCAAAATGAGGATGAAAATCGTGCCCCACTTCTAAGACGATTTGGTGAACAGGGCCAGGTGGTCTCTGCCCTCATAGGGCACTCACTCCAGTAGAGCAGCTAGGTGCTAATAACAGAAACACAGAAACCACAGAGAGTCACACTTCCCAAAAAGCGCCGTGTGTGGAAAGAATGTGCAGAAGTGTCATGTAAACTCTGAAGTGCTGGGGCAAGAGGTGTAGATGGCAGTGGGAAGGAGGAGGGGAAGAAGGAACTGGCTGATGGGCTGACCACTCTCCCCTGCTACCCCCACCATCCAGCCTCACCTGCCTTCTGATAAGGCCAGGGGTGCCCAGGGCCCTGAGCAGCAGCACCTGCTGACCACAGCGCCGAGCTCCAGCAGCAGCTCCCTGGAGAGCTCAGCCAGCGCTTCGGACAGGAGGGCGCCTACCCAGAACCAGCCACAGCCAGAAGGTGTGGGGAGGGCCAGCGGAGCCGGGGAGGCCCCGGCCAGCACCGGGAGCTCAGGTAAGAAATGGGAGCACACCTGGCTTCATTCCAAGCCTCCTTGGTCTTTCTCACCTAGTTTCTGTCTTAGCCATCTCCTCCTGAGCGTCCCCGCAGGGTGGGACGAGGCCTGAGCCACAGGGAGCTGTCTTCAGTTTGCTGACCCCAAGTTCCCTCCCGCCTTTGCCCAGGCTGGGCCCATCATCAGAACATCCTCCCTTCTGTGGGACAATCCCAGCCTGTCCATCCCCAGTTTCTGGGAGAGGAGTTTTCCTGAAACTTCCTCCCCGCCACCACCCCCAGCTGGACTGGCTGCTCCTCCGGGCTCACCACACCCTGGACTCCCTTTGACGAACTCTCAGACTGTGTGTACAGACACTCTCTCCTCCCCGTCTCCCTCGCCAGGCTGTGGGACACCTGGTGAGCCTGGATTATCTCATTCATCCCTGCATCCGCAGGCCCAACACGGCCCAGCTACTAGTAATTAATCTTAATCGCTTCTGCTCACTGAAGGCTGCGGTACAGCAGGCACTATACCGGGTGCTTTACATGCATAACATTGACCTTCGTGTCAATGCTAAGAGATATTGTTGTTATCCCCATTTCACAGATGAGGAAACTGAGGCCCAGAGAGGTTAAACAGCTTCTTCAAGGGCACACGGCTAATAAACAGCAGAGCCAGACTCACTCCTAGGCTGTGGGGCTCTGGAGCCCTGGGGTTGGAAGATGAATGAAGAAATGATGGCCGCAGGGTTCCACTCACTGCAGCTTGCTGCTGAGTCCCTTTGGGTCTGAGGCACCGGGATTGTGGGGACCATGTCCACTTTCTGCAGGCTGCATTTTGCCTTGGACCCGGTCTATGACAGATGTCACTCCTAGTTGGCATATCTCGGGCCCACACTGGAGGGGCCCCCTGTACGGGGTCTACTGGGCTGTGCCTCTCTCCCTCTTACCTGGCAGCACCAGGTAGTGAGAATTCAGGGAACGACCATGACCTTGGGTCATTCTCAGCTCCCTGCCCAGCCACGCTGGTGCCATAAGAATTTGGGCAGAATGCTTAACCCTGCCAAGCTTCCGTTTCCTCCCCTAGAGGTGAGCTGTGTTGCCTCCTTGCAGGGCTAGTGAGAGATGAGTGACATTGTGCCCAGCTGGGTACCAGACTAGGGCCAGGCTCCCTCTGGGCCGCCTCCAGGTGGGGACTGATGGCTGCAGCCCCCACCCCACAGCCCTCCTCCAGCTCACCCACCCCTGGCTGCTCCCTAGCTCACCACACCCCTGTCTCTTGCCTGCACTCCTGATGCCCTGCCTGCAACACCCGTTCCTACCTGTCCCCAACTGCCCACAGGAGCTGATGTGCCCATTTTGGTGTGCCCCATCATAGCCCCAGCCTCCTCGGTGGGATGTCTCATCAGTGCGCCTCACTCCAGCCTGAGAACTCCCTGTGGGAGGCCCTGGGCCAGTGCCTGGAGCAGGGGCCCTAAACATTGCTGAATGAATGAATGAATGAATGCACTCCAAATATAAACTCTTAGTCTTTGTCCAGTTCTTGGATTCATCTGATTATTATTTTTTTTTTTTTTTTGAGATGGAGTCTCGCTCTGTCGCCAGGCTGGAGTGCAGTGGTGTGATCTCGGCTCACTGCAACCTCTGCCTCCTGGGTTCAAGCGATTCTAATGCCTTAGCCTCCCAAATAGCTGGGATAACAGGCATGAGCCACCATGCCCAGCTAATTTTTGTATTTTTAGGAGAGACAGGGTTTCACCATTTTGGCCAGGATGGATTTGATCTCCTGACCTGGTGATCCATCTGCCTTGGCCTCCCAAAATGCTGGGATTACAGGCATGAGCCACCGTGCCCGGCCAGATTTTTTTTCTTTTCTTTTTTTTTTTTTGAGATGGAGTCTCCCTTGTTACCCAGGTTGGAGTGCAGTGGTGCAGTCTTGGCTTACTTCTCTGCTCACTGCAGCCTCCACCTCCTGGGTTCAAGTGATCCTCCCACTGCAGCCTCTCAAGTAGCTGGGATTATAGGCACGCACCACCACGCCCAGCTAATTTTTCTATTTTTAGTAGAGACGGGGTTTCACCAGTTGGCCAGACTGGTCTCTAAATCCTGACCTCAGGTGATCTGCCTGCCTTGGCTTTCCAAAGTGCTGGGATGACAGGCATGAGCCACCTGTGTCCGGCCCATCTTTCTGATTTCTTAGCTACACCTGGTGTGGCCCAGGGTGGAGCCCTGACAACGTGTGCTCTCCCCTGTTCCCTCTGCCTCTTCTGCTCTGTGCTCCTTCTCCCGAGTCCCCCAACCTGTCTCCCTGGCCTCCGCCCTCTCCTTCTCTCCCTCCCAGCCCTCACACCTGCCTTCACTGTGGGAACCTGTAAAGTCCAGGGCTGTGCCCCTTTGTGGTCCCCCATCCACCCCCGCAATGTCTCATGCTCGATGTGCAAAGGCCATGGTGACTTAAGTGACATTTGGGTACTGTGGAGGCTCAGGGTGGAAATTTCCTTCCAGGCCTGTGATTTCAGCCCTCCGCCCCACCACCTCCTGGGGCTGTTTTGAGCACAGCAGGTCTCCATCTCCATCTGCCTCCCCGGCTCCCAGGTAGTTGGAGTTAGGGGGAAGCAGGCTGGGGTGAGGGCACCCAGCAGATCCCTGCAGCAGCAGCAACTCTCATTTTCTGAGGGGGCTACTGTGTGCTAGGGCCCTCACATTCATCTCCATTCATCTCTGCAAATCCACCCTCCAGTGTCTCCCCAGCCAGTCAGAAAACTCAGCTGCCCACGGGGCCTGGACGGGAGGGTGAGGCAAATCTTGGACTCTCGTTGGCTGGATCTCCTGCACGTGCCTCCCAAGGGAAGCCAGAGATCCAGATTTTTAAATGTATGCCTGAATTTTAAATGTTGGCAATCAATTCACTTAAAAGCATCACCAAGAACAAAACATACCTGTAGAAGCACAGCAGGAAATGGTCAAAAAGTCCCTGGCCTGGCCAGGAAAGGTGGCTCATGCCTGTAATCCCAGCACTTCAGGAGGCCAAGGTGGGAGGATCACCTGAGCCCAGGAGTTTGAGACTAGCCTGGGCAACATAGCAAGACCTCTGTCTCTATTTAAAAAAAAGGAAAAAAAGTCCCTACCCGCCGGGGCTCAGAGTCTGGTGGGGACCCCGGGAGTTGGGGGCCCTGGAGATCACAGAAATGGGGAGGGACCCAGAGAGTGGTAGATAGGATGGGAAGTACGTGTCTCTAGAGAGGGAGGCCGGGGGCAAGGGGGGAGGCTTCGTGGAGGAAGTGGCCTTTGAGCTAAGGCTTGAGCACTAGAGAAGAGATCTCTAGGCTGAGGGAGCAGTCTGTGCAAAGGCCCAGGGGACCTGAAGGGCTCAAGGGGCTGTAGGGGGGCAAGTGTGGCTGGAAGGAACCCCATCAAGGTCTTGGAGCAGCAGGAGAGGGGGCGGAAGAAGGCAGACTCCAGATCAGGCAGGGCCTGGTAGGCTGTGGCAAGGACTGTGGGTTTTTGAGCCACCAAGGAAGTGATCTGCCAAGTTCCAGGGCCAGCTCTGGCTGCTGGTGGGGAACAGACTTCAGAAGGGTGGGCCGAAGCCAGGACAGGTAGAGGCTGTTCACACCCGTCCAGGTGGGAGCGGCTGGAGGCTTCCATAGCTCCCTGCACCATGCAGCAGTGAGGCAGGGTGGCCCTTGCGAAAGTCATCTTGGCTTTGTTTTTGTTCTTTTTTTGTTTTTTTGAGATAGAGTCTGGCTGTCACTCAGGCTGGAGTGAAGTGGCACTATCTCCGTTCACCGCAACCTCCACATCTCAGCTTCAAGCATTCTCCTGCCTCAGCCTCCTGAGTAGCTGGGATTATAGGCGCCTGCCACCATGCTCGGCTACTTTTTTATTTTTGTATTTTCAGTAGAGATGGGGTTTCACCATGTTGGCCAGGCTGGGCTGAAACTCCTGACCTCAAGTGATCCACCCGCCTTGGCCTCCCAAAGCGCTGGGATTACAGGCGTGAGCCACTGAACCTGGCCCAGAAGTCATCTTTTGAAGGGAGACAGGCAGGAATGACTGTTGGTTGTGGGGTATGAGAGAAAAATGGGTCTGAGGCTCTGGACCCGAGCAGCTGGGTGGATGGCAGCAGTGAGCCCCAAGATGAGGAGGAGCGGGTTGGATGGGAGATGGGAGTACAACCCGAGTTAAGTCTGAGGCCGGGCATGGTGGCTCACACCTGTAATCTCAGCACTTTGGGAGGCCGAGGCAGGCAGATTCCTTGAGGTCAGGTGTTTGAGATCAGCCCAGGCAACCTGGCAAAATCCCATGTCTACAAAAAATTGAAAGGGTGTGGTGGCCTGTAGTCCCAACTACTCAGGAGGCTAAGGTGGGAGGATCACTTGAGGCCAGGAGGCAGAGGTCGCAGTGAGTCTAGAGAGTGACACTGCACTCTTTTGAGACCCAGTCTTAAAAAATAAAGATTCACTGACAAAAAGACAAAAATCAATCAATAAATAAAGAGACAGAGACAGGGTCTCACTATGCTGCCCAGGCTGGTCTTGAACTCCTGGGCTCAAGCAATCCTACTGCCTTGGCCTCCCAAGTAGACATCTGTCTTATATAATTGGCTCCTTCCATCTCTGGAGTGATTGGGGCTGGGTAGGTGGTGATGCTATTCTCATTCAGCAGAGGGAAAAATGAGGTGCATGCAGGTGAAGTGACTTGCTGAAGGTCACTCAGCAGAGCTGGGCTACATTCTCCGTCTCTTGGCTCCTGGCCCAGTGCTCTTTTCCACGTATCTGAATCTGCATCTTGGGCAGCGGTCCCAGAGACATCCCCTTCTCTGGGAGCCCTGGACTGACCCCTGCCCCATCTTGTGCTTAGCAGATTCTCCCACTGGTGGCCATGGGACCCAGGTCAATGTCACCTGCATCGTGAACGTCTGTAGCGGTTCCGACCACAGCTCACAGTGCTCCTCCCAGGCCAGCGCCACAACGGGGTACACAGATGCCAGCCCCTCGGGCTCCCCAAAGGACGAGAAGGTCCCCTTCTCCAAGGAGGAGTGCGCCTTTCGGTCTCGGCTGGAGACACCAGAGACCCTGCTGCAGAGCACCGGAGAGAAGCCCCTGCCCCTCGGCGTGCCCGATGCAGGGATGAAGCCTAGTTAACCAGGCTAGTGTGGGCTGCGTCGTAGCCAAGGCGGGCCAAGCCCTGGCAGGATGACCCTGGGAAGGGACCCTGGTCCTTCCAGGCCCCCACCACTAGGACTCCGTGGCTCTTTCTGGGGCCAAGTTCCTTTAGCACCCTCCACAGCTGCAGCCTCCCTCTAACCTACAGGCCGAGAGCAGAGGCAGCAAGCTTTGGAAAGCCTCTGCTGCCATGGTGTGTCCCTCTCGGAAGACTGGCTGGGCGTGGACGTTCAGGGCACCCTGGGGCAAGTCCCTGCCTCTCTGTGAGCTGCCCTGCCCGACTGGACCTACGAGCTTGGCTTCTGGAGCCCTTGGGTTGTTTGTATGTTTGTTTGTTTCTCCCTGTGGGCTCTGACCCAGTTCTGGCTTCCTTCTCTGCAGAGGGGCTTTCTGGAGAGGAGGGATGCTGCCTGCGTCATCCGTGAAAACAGAACAGTGCTTTGGCCTGATGCTGAGACTGCAGGACGGTCCCAGGGCTCTGTGCAGGGAGGAGGTGGCAGCCCTGTAGGGAACGGGGTCCTTCAGGTTAGCTCAGGAGGCTTGGAAAGCATTACCTCAGGCCGGACGCAGTGGCTCACACCTGTGATCCCAGCACTTTGGGAGGCTGAGGTGGTGGATCACCTGAGGTTGGGAGTTTGAGACCAACATGGAAGATGGTGAAACCCTGTCTCTACTAAAAATACAGAAATTAGCCGGGCGTGGTGGCAGGCACCTGTAGTCCCAGCTACTCAGAAGTCTGAGGCAGGAAAATTGCTTGAACCCTGAAGCCGAGATTGTGCCACTGCACTCCAGCCTGGGCAGCAGAGCAAGACTGTTCCCCCCCCACCTCCAAAAGGAAGCACCACCTCCAAATGCCAGCTTGTCTGAAAGTCAGATGCCCAGAGAGCCCAGGCAGGCCCCCATATTCAGTGCCATGCCTGGGCAAAATAACGCACTTCTAACTGGAAGTCTGCCAATTTTGTAAAAAAGGAAGTACCACGCAGGCCAACAAGCCAACGACAAACAAAGCTGAACTCTGCCAGCCACATCCAGCCCCTCGCCTGCTGTTCGCACCCTCCGCCTTCCGTCCAGTGTGCCCACAGCCCCACCCCTCCTCCCTTGCTGTCTGGTGTGGTGTTCCGGGCCACGCCATCTCATTTCAGGGAACTTCGGGAACTAGAGATGACTGAGTCCTCGTAGCCATCTCTCCTACCTCAGCCCAGACCCTCCTCCTGCCTCCAGAGGGGTGGGCTCCTCTTCCCCACTCCCCACCTCCAACGCCCTTGCCCCAGTGGGGCTGCCCCGCCACTTTGGTACATGGCCAGTGTGAATCCCAAGTGCCAGCCTGTGTCTGTGTCTGTGTTGTGTGTTGTGAGTGTGTATAGCCAAGGTTGGTAAATTGAATGGCCCACCTTGAAGCCGTTGAAGCCAGGATTCCTCCCCGTTAGAGTCAGCCTTCCCCCTCCCCTCCCCAAACACACGCCCAGGGCTCTGCAGAGGGGGAGCAAGGGTAGCCTAACCCAGATTCTGGGGGGAAGCAGGTTGAGGGGCTCCTGGAAAGGCTGGCTCAGTCTCAGGTGCATGGGGATAAAGGAGAAGGCAGGGAAGAGTCTATCTAGAAGAGCAGGGCAGGGTGAACTGCTGATAAATTCCACTGGACTTGAGCTTGGCAGCTGAACTATTGGAGGGTGGGAGAGTCCAGCCATTACCATGGAGACAAGAAGGGTTTTCCACTCTGGAATCAAGATGTCAGACTGTCTGGCTGCAGAGGCTCGAACCTGTAATCCCAGCTACTCAGGAGGCTGAGGGGAGGATCACTGGAGCCTGAGAGTTTGAGGCTGCAGTGAGCTATGATAACGCCACGACACTCCAGCCTGGACAACAATGAGACCCTGTCTCTTAAAGAAACAAAAAATCAGACTGCCGGGGCTGGCCAGTTTTCTGCCCACATTGGACCCACATGAGGATGCGATGGAGTGCACCTGCCCCCTGGCGGACAGTCCTGGGAGAACCTTGGGCTTCCTTGGCATCATGGGCAGAGCCGGGCAGCGATGAATTTGGAGACTCTGGAGCCTCAGTTCCCTTGCGTGTGTTGATGAGACAATGAGAGTTTGCACTGTATGCTGGACAGCATTCCTGCTTATCAATAAACTTGTTTGTTTTACATGTTGACTCCTGGCTCTGCCTGGGGTCTCAGCTTGGGTTTGTCCGTGGTCCTGCTTCTCTGCCACCCCTGTGTAATGGGAGATGGGGTCATGGTCCCTGGGGTCTGGCCAGCCCGTGTTGTGACTGGACCACAGAGGGACCCCAGTTAAAGCCACCCCCTCAGGCCCGTGAACGATAAGAGAACTTCCCGCTCAGGACAGCACAGCTGGGCTCCAAGTGTGTGCTGGTCTAATGCCCTCGTCCCCTCGGTCTCCTGGGCCTGCCTTTGGGACCAAGGTGGGGTTTCTGCAGATCTGCAGGTCCCTAGCAGCCCAGGTAGCCAGACTCTGCCCTCCTGGGAACCCCACTTGGGGAAAGTGGGTGCCCCTGGGATGCTCAGACCAGTACAGAGCTCTTGGGGGCACAGAGGGCATCACTGGACCCAGGCAGGGGGTCAGAACAGGGTTCTGGAGATGACCTTGACCTCCTCCTGAGGAATGAGCAGCAGCTTTCCAGAACCAAGAGTTGTGGGGAGCTATCAGGCAAAAGGGATTCCGAGCTTAAAGGCCGTAGCCAGGCCAACATGGTGAAACCCTGACTCCACTAAAAATACAGAAAACTAGCCAGATGTGATGGTATGTCCCTGGAATCCAGCTACTCAGGAGGCTGAGGCACGAGAATCACTTGAACCCAAGAGGCAGAGGTTGCGTGAGCTGAGATCATGTCACTGCACTCCAGCCTGGGTGACAGAGAGAGAGGGTCCATCTCAAAATAAATAGAGTCTTGGAGGGGAGAGAAACCTTGGCCTGTGTACTGGTCCCATTGACCCCCTGGGCCACCATCGGCATTCCAGCTCCTGTGCCTCCCTCAGTGGGACCATTTTCGTTCTTGGTGATTGCAGGATCTGTGGATGTCGGAACGCCCTGCCTCCTAGCTCCTAGCTCCCCTCTCCACCCTGTCTCAGTCACTCAGCCTTTGACCAGGCTCCCCATACTTATTCCATACACAGCCAGGGAGCAAATTTATTTTATTTTTTTGAGACAAGGTCTCACTCTGTCACCAAGCTGAAATCATGGCTCACTGCAGCCCTGACCTCCTGTCTCAGCCTCCTGAGTAGCTGGGACTACAGACATGGAGTATTGTGCCCAGCTACATTTTTATTTTTATTTTTTTAATTTCGAATTTTTGGGGGTTTCCCTATGTTGCCCAGGCTGGTCTTGAACTCCTGGACTCAAGTGATCTGCCCGCCCTGGCCTCCTAAAGTGCTGGGATTACAGGCATGAGCCACTGCCCCTGACCACGGTAAATATTTGACACTTGGCAGGCCTTATAGTTTCTGCAACAACGACTCAGCTATGCAGCTGCAGTGTGAAAACAGCTGTGCACAGGACATAAAAGAAGCGGCAGATGTGGCCTTCGGGATGTAGCCAGACCAATACCTTAGACCCTGGCATTACTGAGAACCGCACCTAATCTCAGTTTCAAGGATCCCGCTTTCCCCCACCCCTGCCTTCTCCTGTCTTTCTCCCTCACTGGCACCTGCAGCTGTTGGTTACGTTTTCTCTCTCATGTGCACCCCCACCACTTTCTCCTGGTTTGTTCTCTCTGTGGTTTAACCCAGCTCTCTGCACCACACCTGCACCTGTGCACCTGGATGGGGCAGGGTGATGGCATTCCACCATGCTGGCTGGTCTCATTTTCATTTCATGATCGTTAAACTTGGCCAGGGGTGGTGGCTCATGCCTGTCTTCCCAGCACGGAGGTGGGAGGCTGAGGTGGGCAGATTGCTTGAGCTCAGGAGTTCAAGACCAGCCTGGGCAACATGGTGAAACCTCATCTCTACAAAAAATACAAAAACTAAGCTGGGTGTGGTGGCACACACCTGGAGTCCCAGCTACCCAGGAGGCTAAAGTGGGAAGATTGCTTGAACCCAGGAAGTGGAAGATGCGGTAGGCTGAGATCTTGCCACTGCGCTCCAGCCTGGGGGACAGAAAAAAAAGAATAAACTCTATGGGGGTCCTTGGTGCCTCCCAGCAGTGACAACATGCCCCCTATATTAGTTCCTATTGCTGCTATAACAAGCCATACAAACTCAGTGACTTAAAACAATGCAATTTCATTCTTCTACAGCTCTGGGAGTCAGAAGTATTAAATCAAGGTGTTGCCAGGCCTGCTAGGCTCAAATGGGAAATTTGTTTTTGGAGGTTTTAGGGGAGAATCCGATTCCTTGCCTTCAGCTTCCAGCGTCACCTGCATTCCTTGGCTTGTGGTCCCTTCGTCCATCTTCAGAGATAGCAATGGAGTCTCTTCGGTAGTCAGATCTCCCCCTGCCTCCCAATTATAGGGATACCGGTAATTATAGCGGACTACACAGATAATCCAGGATACTCTCCTCATCTTGGCATTTTGCAAGGTTTCAGGAATTCAGACATCAATGTCTTTGCAGGGGCAAAGACAACCGCTGGTTATCCAGCCTACCAGCTTCCATTCACTCAGTCTCCCACTCTTTCTATTTATCTTTTAAATTAAATTTTTTTATACAGAGTCTTGCTCTGTTACCCAGGCTGGAGCGCAGTGGCACGATCTCGGCTCACTGCAACCTCCACCTCCTGGGTTCAAGCGATTCTCCTGCCTCAGCCTCCTGAGTAGCTGGGATTATAGGGACCTGCCACCACGCCCAGCTAATTTTTGTATTTTTAGTAGAGATGGGGTTTTGCCATGTTGGCCAGGCTGGTCTCGAACTCCTGACCTCAGGTGATGTAATCACCTCAGCCTCCTAAAGTTCTGAGATTATAGGTGTGAGCCACCTCACCTGGCCTATTTTATCTTTTAAATAAAAGGATTAATTGAGGTTTTTGTTTGAGACTGAGTATCACTCTGTGACCCAGGCTGGATCACAGCTCACTACAGCCTAAAACTCCTGGGCTCAAGCGATCCTCCCACCTTGGCTTCCCAAAGTGCTGGGATTACAGGCACGAGCCACCACGCCTTGCCCTGCTCTTCTAGATTGGCTATTTCATGTCTTCTACTTTATCCCCAAGCCTCTGTCATCACCCTACCCTTACATTCAGTTGGTTACTTTGCTGTCTATTTCACTGAGAAAATAAACACGAGAGAATGCTTCAGGCGTGTGCCACCACATCTCCCCTCTCACCCCACGTCTGCGCCCACAACCCTGGTCTTTGCCACGACTGGGTCTGAGGACGGTTCCTCCTCTGCATGGGATCTTAGCATCTCTCCCGGCTCAAGGACATTGCTTCAGTGAGTTTCCTGTCCCTTTCCTTCAGCATCAATTTCTCTGGCTCCTGGATCTTTCCTGTTTGCGTATAGATACACGGAGGCTCCTCCCATTTATGAAACAACCTCACACCCATTAGGATGACTACTATAAAAAACCAGAAATTAACAAGTGTTGGTGAAAATGTGGAGAGATGGAAAACCTTGTGCATTGCAGAGGAGAGTGCAAAATGATCCAACTGCTGGGGGATACAGTGTAACAGTTACTCAAAAAATAGAACATAGAATCACCATCGGATCCAGCAACTCCACTTCTGGGTATCCACCCCAAAGAATTGAAAACAGAGTCTCGAACAAGTATTTGTACAGCAGTGCTCCCTGTTCATAATAGCCAAAAGGCAGAAACAACCTGGGTGTCCAAAAGGTGGAATGGATAAACAAAATGTGGTCTGCAGCCTGGGCGCATTGGCTCACACCTGTAATCCCAGCAATTTGAGGGGCCAAGGAAGGTAGATCACCTGAGGTCAGGAGTTCAAGACCAGCCTGGCCAACATGGTGAAACCCTGTCTCTACTAAAAATATAAAAAATAGCCTGGTGTGGTGGCGCATCCTTGTAGTCCCAGCTACTCAGGAGGCTGAGACAGGAAAATTGTTTGAACCCGGAAGGTGGAGGTTGCAATAAGCCAAGACCACACCATTGCACTCCAGCCTGGGCCACAGAGCGAGACTTCATCTCAAAAAAAATGTGGTTTCCAATGGAATAGTCAACCTTAAAAAGGAAGGAAATTCTGACACGTGCTACAACACGGATGATTCTTGAGGACAAGGGTCCCTTGTCCCTTAAGCTAAGTAAAATAAGCCAGTCACAAAAGGACAAATTCTGTACGTTTCCCATACATCAGGTACCTAGAGTAGTCAGATTCATAGAGATGGAAAGTAGGCTGTTTGATGCCAGAACCTAGGAGAAGAGGGAATGGGGAGTTAGTGTTTAATGGGCACAGAGTTTCAGTTTTTCGAAAACAAAAAGAGTTCTAGGGCCGGGCGCGGTGGCTCACACCTGTAATTCCAGCCCTTCAGGAGGCTGAGGCGGGTGGATCATGAGGTCAAGAGATCGAGACCATCCTGGCCAACACAGTGAAACTCCGTCTCTACTAAAATATAAAAAGTATCTGGGTGTGGTGGCGTGCATCTGTAGTCCCAGCTACTCAGGAGGCTGAGGCAAGAGAATTGCTTGAACCCAGGAGGCAGAGGTTGCAGTGAGCCAAGATCGAGCCACTGCACTCCAGCCTGGCTCCTGGCGACAGAACAAGACTCTGTCTCAAAAAAAAAAAAAAGAGTTCTAGGCCAGGCACGATGGCTCACGCCTGTAATCCCAGAACTTTGGGAAGCCAAGATGGGTGGATTGCTTGGAACCTTGCTCACAATTCTTACAGGTGCTGTCGGATTTCTCATCTTACAGAAAAAACACCTGGAGAACACCATATTCAGTTCCTCCAATTTGTCGTCTTCCATTTCTCATGTGCTCACCACTGTGCTCCCCGACTCTACTCAAACCATCTGTTGATCAGGTCTCTATGAAACTCCATACGGCTAAATTCAATGATCGGCTTCAATCCCCATCTCACTTCTCCTACAGGCAGGTGGTATTTGACCCGAGTGATCAATCTCCACTCCTTGGAAGTCTTTCCTCACCTGGCTTTCAGGAGCCCACATCCCTTGACTCTCCTGCCATCTCAGGGACCCCTTCTGCCTTTCTGCCTGGTTCCCCCCTCATCTCATCAATGTCTCACTGATGAGGGGGCCCACGGCTTAGTCCTTACACCTATTTTCCCTTTCCAACTCATCTGCTGTGGGTCCCATCCAGCTTTAAATACCTTAAATATATCCTGACACCTCCCGATGCTTGAAGGAACAAGTGTGTATTGGACTCTAGTTGCTGGGATGCAGTGGCTTCTAAAACAAAGCTTATGTCGTGGGTAGGAAGAAAAGAATCATAATATCAGACAGGGATGAAGAAAATGAAGCTGGACACAGGGGACCAAGGGATGGAAGTGCCCTTTTGCATCAGGGAAGGGACAGGGAGAGGTGACCTGGGAGAAGAGGCCTGAAGGAGTCAGAGATCAGCCAAAACTGCCCTTGGCCTGGGGCAGTGAGCAGGAAATGAGGCTGAGGAGTGACCAGTTCTGAAGGGTGGCCACTGTCCTGCCAAGGCAGACAGTGGGACAAAGGACTCGCTGAAGAGGTTTCACTGATGGGGGGATATGGCCAGATTTATCATTTGGAATGATGTCAGCAGCTGTTGGGGAGAGAGGAGGTTGGAAAGTACAGTTGTGGGGGCTCTCACCAGGAGGTAGGGGGCTCCTCCTAAAGCTCCCATACTTTGGCTGCACTGGGGGATGGCTGGGGAGAGATGAATTAGAAGCAGAGACCTGCAGTGTGCTGGTTAGTCTCTATCCACCCTTCCGGTTCCTCTCTCTGCCCTGCTTTGTGCCCTGGGGGGCTGCCTTCTGCACACAGGATTCCTAGACCCTTTTCCCTGGGGCTCCCAGCAGGGTTTGGTCATGGGAGAGCACTAGCAGTGATGCAGAATGGCCAGGTTCCCAGCTAAACCCCATCCTTAATCCTGGAACCGGGGCCCTAAGTGAAAACAGCTGCCCCCCTTTTTCTGCCAAAATGTTGCCTTTTTGGCCTGCCACGCCCCTCTCCTGTGCCCATCAAAAGACTTCAGCTGGCAGAGAAACACAAACACTGACTGACAGGGATAACAAGCACCTGAACAGCAAGCAGAGAAGCAACTGAGCGTCAGAGACTACTAACCGGCTTCGGGGAAAGATCACCTTCTTCCCGCACCATCCCTTTTCCAGCTCCCCTTCCACTGAGAGCCACTTTCACTACTCAATAAAGTCTTCTGCATTCATCATCTTTCAATCCATCCATGTGACCTGATTCTTCCTGGACACCGGACAAGACTCTGGGTGCACATATCTTACCAATAAGGACAGAGTAGTAAAGAAAGAAAGAAAAAAAAAGACTCTGGGTGCTGGGAAGGCAGGGACTTGGATGGTGCTGTGGGGCCTGCACAGAGCCTGCTCCTGCCAGAGAGGAATGACTGGCCAGTTCCAGCATTCGTTCCCTTGGGTTCCAGACTCACTTGCTTACAAGCTTCCTCTCACGAGGAGTGGCCAGCAGTGGGCTGAGTGAAATGAGCCACTCCAGTTTCCGCCCATGAAGAGGGCCAAGGGAACAATCCCATCTCATCAGGAGACTGGATGATGCGAGGAAAGTGGGGCTAGGTGCGTATTCCCTCCTCCCCTTCCCCTTCTGGTAGCTTCTCCTTGCCACCACTATCATGCCCCATAGCTTCCCGCTGGTGCTCCTCCTTGAGTGCTTCACCAGCTCTTGTGGGTTCTCCTAATGTTCGCCTCTCCTTGGCAAAACTTCCTTCCTTCAACTTGCCTGTGCCCTCTGCTTCCTGCACAGAGGCCATTGCACCCCAGCAGCTCCAGCATTCACTCATGGCTCCATAGCTGGGGATGGCCATGTTTACTGAACGCCCACTCTGCAGAAGCTGGGGCTGCATTGAGCTGGAGTCCCCAGCTATACAATGGGGATAGTAACAGCACCAACCTGGTTGGGATGTTAACCTATGAAACATGAGCTGAGCCAGCTTGTGGATCATGGAAACTGGAATAAACCCCCTTCAAGAGTAGGGAATTGAGTCGGGGTTGGGGAGGAGGGGCAGCTTTGGCTCCTTCCTCTCACAGGCATTGGACCGAGCCTGAGGGACCAGAGCCAGGGGTGCTGTTTCCCAGAGCTCACCGCCTCTCTGGGGACAGAGGAGGCACAAGATGATTCTGTTTGAGGGGGTCCCTTTGGAGCAACCAAGGGCAGCCCCCTGCCTAGTATGGTGACCAGTCAGCATGGGCCAGCTTTGCGGCTCCTCCTGCCCATTTCTTTGCTTTAATCAGTACAGAACATGGGATTTGGTTAAGCTAGGACCAGCCTGGGTGGACAGGGGAAGTCTTTTTGAGTTCTCTTTATTTGTTCTCATTCATTCATTCATTCATTATTATTATGGAGCACTCTGATGAACAAGCACAGAAGCCAAAAGTTGTGGGCCCAGCCTGGCATGGTGACTCAAGCCTTTAATCCCAGCACTGTGGGAGGTTGAGGCAGGAGAATCACTTGGGCCCAGGAGGTCGAGGCTGCAGTGAACCATGACTGAGTTACTATACTCCAGCCTGGGTGGCAGAGTGAGACCATGTCTAAAAAGAAAAAAAAAAAAAAAAAATTGTAGGTCCTTGAAGCTACCTGCCCAGGTGTGAAGCCTGGATGCAGCAGTTCCTGTTGGTGTGACCTCAGGCAAATGAATGAATGAATGAGTGTCTCTGTGCCTCATTCACCTTATATGTGAAATGAGATTAAAATAGTGCCTCCCTCAGGTTGCGGCATTGCCTGAGTTACTGTCTGAAATGCCTAGAACTGTGCCTGCCACATTGTCAGGGCTCCATACATGTTAATTGCTATTTTTTAATGTATATATAAGTGCTGGGAATACCGCAGATAACAGTGCCGACACGGTTCCCGTCCACCTGGAGCTGACACGCTAGCAAGGACTATGTAAAGACAGACATGTAGGCTATGCCTGATGCAGTAAGTGCTAAGAAGAAAAATAAAGCAAAGGAAGGGGACAGAGAGGGTTTGGGGTGCTGCCAGTTTGCAAGGTGGGTTGAGGAAGGCTTCTCTGAGGTGCCGGAGTTTGAGCAGACACCTTGGTGAGGGGAGGGCAGGACAGCATGGAACTATGGGTGGTGGGGTGGGATATCCAATTGGGAGAGTAACCTGTAGCCATGGAAAGGACGTTGACGTTATTTTTGTTTTTTTTTTTTTGATGGAGTCTTGCTCTGTTGCCCAGGCTGGAGTGCAGTGGCGCGATCTCGGCTCACTACAACTTCCGCCTCCCGGGTCCAAGCCATTCTCCTGCCTCAGCCTCCCGAGTAGCTGGGATTACAGGTGCATGCCACCACGCCCAGCTAATTTTTTGTACTTTTAGCAGAGACAGGGTTTCGCCATCTTGGCCAGGCTGGTCTTGAAATCCTGACCTCAGGCGACCCTCATGCCTCAGCCTCCCAAAGTGCTAGGATTATAGGCATGAGCCACCATTCCTGGCTGTTGGGTTTTATCTTCAGTGTGATGGGAGGGACCCAAGCTGGGGAGTGTGGGAATTTCCATAGCATCGTCTGGTCTAACACCAAGAAAACAGGCTGGGTGTGGTGGCTCACACCTGTTTTCCCAGCACTTTGGAAGGCTCAAGGTGGGAGGACGGCTTAAGGCCAGGAGCTTGATACCAACCTGGGCAACAAAGGGAGACTCCATCTCTGCAAAAAAATTTCTAAAAAATTTGCTAGATTTCTTGAGCTTGGAAGTTCAAGGTTGCAGTGAGCTGTGACAGTGCCACTGCACTCCAGCCTGGGTGACAGAGCCAGACCCTGTCCAAAAAAAAACCACAAAAACCACAGTTGGGAAGTTGAGCTTGCACCATTTCAACTTGGTAACTGCCTTGAGAGATAGGCAAGGTAACCATTATCCCCGTTTTGCAGAGGAGGTCACAGAGCTGGCTGGGCTGGGTTTGACACTTATCTAAGGATTATGTTGGACAGGGTATTTACTGTGGGAAGTTCCTGATAACCAGCTCGTTTGAATTTCACAAGACAGTCAAGGAAGTCTGGATTTAAAGGGGTAGATGTCTCTTTGTGGAAACTAGAGCAGCATGTTGAAAGCTGGGAGGTTGGGCTGAGCAGCTGCTCTGGGTAAACCTAAAGGCTGGGAGCCCTAGGAGTGAGCGTGCCTTGGTTCCACCGCTATTTTGCCATGTGAACTTTGAGCAGCCTCTGTCTCTCTCTCCAGCTCAGAATCTCCCTCCGTAAAATGAAGGGCTGGGCTGTGAGCTGTGTTCTGTTCTTTGCCTTTTCTCTTTTTTCTCCACAGGGTAACAGTACCACCTTGCCCTGGGTTGCCTGCAATTTCACAAAAGATTCTGGGCTGGGCACGGTGGCTCACACCGGTAATCCCAGCACTTTGGGAGACTGAGGTGGGCGGATCATGAGGTCAGGAGATTGAGACCATCTTGGCTATTAGGTGAAACCCTGACCATACTAAAAATACAAAAAATGAGCTGGGTGTGGTGGTGGCTGCCTGTAATCCCAGCTACTCGGGATTCTGAGGCAAGAGAATTGCTTGAACCCAGGAGGCGGAAGTTGCAGTGAGCGGAGATCATGCCACTGCACTACAGCCTGGATGACAGAGCAAGACTCCCTCTCAAAAAAAAAAAAAAAAAAATTCTGGACCTGTGTTTCCAAATAGAGTAGTTACCAGGCACAGGTGCTTCTGAGTACTTGAAACGTGGCTAGTTTGGGCTGAGGCGTACTAGGTTAAATACGTTATTAACATTCATTTTACCTGTTTCTTTTTACTCTGTGATTTGGCTATTAGAAAATTTTAAATTTATGTATGTGGCTTGCATTCTATTATTATTATTATTATTATTTATTTATTTTTTTTTTTTTGAGGTGGAATCCTGCTCTATAACCCAGGCTGGAGTGTGGTGGTACCATCTCTGCTCACTGCAACCTCTGCCTCCTGGGTTCAAGCAATTCTCCTGCCTCAGCTTCCCTCCCAAGTAGCTGGGATTACAGGTGCACACCACCACGCCCAGCTAATTTTTTGTATTTTTAGTAGAGATGGGATTTCACCGTGTTGGCCAGACTGGTCTTAAACTTCTGACCTCAGGTGATCGGCCTGCCTTGGCCTCCCAAAGTGCTGGGATTACAGACATGAGCTGTATTCTATTTCTGTTGGACAGCACTGCCTTACAAAGTTAAAAACCTTCAAGAACTAATTAAATTAATTCATAATTAAAATTGTGGCTCTCTCACCTCTGGGATCTGCCCGCTCCCCATGGGGCTCTCATAGTACTTACCACCTTCTTAAATACTATATAATTTAAATATCTGTTATATGTATTTCTTATTGTCTGCACCTCCTGCTAGAATATAAACTCTAGGAGGGAAGAGCGTTGTTTATTTTGCTCAGTCATGGGATTGGAACAATGCCAGGCAGCCAGGCTCGGTGGCCGGTGGCTCACTCCTGTAGTTCCAGCACTATGGGAGGCTGAGACAGGTGGATTGCTTGAGCCCAGGAGTTTGAGACCAGCCTACACAACATAGTAAGACCCCCCCCTCCATCTCTACAAAAAAATAAAAAAATTAGCCAGGGCTGGGCATGGTGGCTCATGCCTGTAATCCCAGCAGTTTGGGAGGCTGAGGTAGGTGGATCACTTGAAGCCAGGAGTTCACAACCAGCCTGGCCAACATGGTGAAATCCCATCTGCACTAAAAATAGAAAAATTAGCCAGGCGTGGTGGTGTATGCCTGTGGTCCCAGCTACTTGGGAGGCTGAGATGGAAGGATCACTTGAGCTCAGAAGATTGAGGCTGCAGTGAGCCATGATTGTGCCACTGCACTCCAGCCTGGACAGCAGAGTGAGACCTGGTATCTACTCCTCTCACTGCAAAAGAACAGTGCCAGGCACATAGTGGGTGCTCAGTAGACAGTGAATGATGGATGAGCGTAGTCAAGGAAGAATACAGTTTTCTTTTTTTAAGTGGACAGGAAGAGTATATTTATTGGTGGGCATAATTTATTGGGGGCAGCACAGTGGAAGCCCTCATGAGCATAGGGCTTGCCACTTCTTCAGGGCCATGACTGGGGATGTGTTTGACTCTATAGACATCTGGGATGAGCTGTTGCTCAGCCACCACATCTTCAAATTCATCTGCATTGAACTTGGTAAAACTCCACTTCTTTGAGGTATGGATCTTCTGGAGGCCAGGGAACTTGAACATGGCCCTACGTAGGGCCCCAATCACATGCTCCTTGTCCTGCAGCTTGGTGTGGATGAACGTGATGACTTGGCCAATGCGAACCCTGGCCACAGTGCCCTGGGGTTTTTCAAAGGCACCTTGCATGCCTGTCTGAAGCCTACAGTGGGGACAGTGCTAAGGTCAAAGACTGTCTCCACAGTCCCTTAGAGCAAAAATCAGGGTGTCTATGCAATGAAGGAAGCTGTTTGCAGCCATCACACATGGAGCCCTCAGTAGTTTCCATAGTGGCCAAACCTTCAATTTTTCTAGAAATGTCCTAAATACAGATTTTCATGTGTAATCTCCAGATTTTTCTATGTTGTCAGTAATTCAAATGACCTTAAAGCATTGTGTACACCAACAGAGACATTTTTTTTTTTTTTTTTTGAGGCAGAGTTTCACTCTTGTTGTCCAGGCTGGAGTGCAATGGCACAATCTCGGCTCACTGCAACCTCTGCCTCCCAGATTCAAGCAATTCTCCTACCTCAGCCTCCCGAGTAGCTGGGACTACAGGCATGTGCCACCATGCCTGGCTAATTTTGTATTTTTAGTAGAGATGGAGTTTCTCCATGTTGGTCAGGCTGGCCTTGAACTCCTGACCTCAGGTGATCCACCTGCCTTGGTCTCCCAAAGTGCTGGGATTACAGGTGTGAGCCACTGTGCCCAGCCCAACAGAAACATTTCTGCAGAAGTTTTGGCTACCTGTCTGTACTCCCTGTGGTCCAGATGATTCCAGAAACTGATATAGGAGGCCAGGTGGGGAGGAAACTGATGTGGGGAGAGTGTGGACCTGGACCCTGCAAATCTGCCTGTCCCAGAAAACTTTACCTTCTGGGCCAATATGCATCTAAGTGAGTAGTAATTAAGGAATGACCTCCATCTCCTGCAGCCCTTCCTCTGGTATGTCTACAACTAAAAAGAAGGCAAACTACTTTTTTATTTTTTATTTTTTAAATAGACACAGGGTCTACATTAGTCCATTTTCATACTGCTATGAAGAAATACCTGAGACTGTATAATTTATAAGGAAAAAGAGGTTTAATGAACTCATAGTTCGACATGGCTAGGGACACCTCACAATCATTGTGGAAGGCAAAGGAGGAGCAAAGGCACATCTTGCATGGTATCAGGCTAGAGAGTGTGTGCAGGGGAACTGACCTTTATAAAATCATCAGATCTCATGAGACTTATTCACTATCATGAGGACAGTATGGGAAAAAAACCCCACCTCCATGATTTAATTACCTCCCACCAGGTCCCTCCCACAACACATGGGGATTATGGGAGCTACAATTCAAGATAAGATTTGGGTGGGGACACAGCCAAACCATATCATTGCACCTCTGGCCCCTCAAATCTCATGTCCTCACATTTCAGAACCAATTATGCCTTCCCAACAGTCCTCCGAAGTCTCGACTCGTTTTGGCATTAACTCAAAAGTCCACAGTCCAAAGTCTCATCTGAGACAAGGCAAGTCCCTTCTGCCTATGAGCCTGTGAAATCAAAAGCAAGTTAGTTACTTCCTAGACACATTGGGGCATTGGGTAAATGTGCTTGTTCCCAATGGGAGAAATTGGCCAAAATGAAGGTGCTATAGGCCCCAGGCAAGTTTGAAATCCAGTGAGACAGTCAAATCTTAAAGCTCCAAAATGACCCCCTTTGACTCCATGTCTTACATCCAGGAAAGAGGTAGGTTCCCATGGTCTTGGGCAGCTCCCACCCTGTGGCTTTGCTGGGTACATCCCCCCTCCTGGCTACTTTCATTGGCTGGCATTGAGTGTCTGAAGCTTTTCCAGGTGCACAGTGCAAGCTGTTAGTGGATCTACCATTCTGGGGTCTGGAGGTTGGCGGTCCTCTTCTCACAGCTCCACTAGGCAGTGCCCCAGTGGGGACTCCGTGTGGGGGCTCCCATTCCATATTTCCCCTCTGCACTGCCCTAGCAGAAGTTTTCCATGAGTGCTCCACCCCTGCAGCACACCTCTGCCTGGCATTTCCATACATCCTCCGAAATCTAGGCAGAGAGGTTCCCAAACCTCAATTCCTGACTTCTGTGCACCTACAGGCCTAATGCCATGTGTAAGCTGCCAAGGCTTAGGGCTTGTACCCTTCAAAGCAATGGCCCAAGCTGTATGTTGGCCCCTTTTAGCCATGGGTAGGACACAGGGACCAAGTCCCAAGACTGCACAAAGCAGCAAGGCCCTTGGCCTACCCTACAAAACCATTTCTTCCTCATAGGCCTCCAGGCCTGTGATGAGAGGGACTGCCATGAAGACCTCTGACATGCCTTCTAGACGAATTTTCCCCATTGTCATGGCGATTAACATTTGGCTCCTCATTACTTCTGCAAATTTCTGCAACTGGGTTGAATTTCTCCCCAGAAAATGTTGTTTTTTTTTTTTCTATCACATTGTCAGTCTGCAAATTTGCTAAACTTTTATGCTCTGCTTCCCTTTTAAACATAAGCTCCAATTCCAAATCATACTTTTGTGAATACAAAAAACTGAGTGCTTTTAAGAGCATTCAAGTCATCTCTTGAATGCTGCTTAGACATTTCTTCCATCAGATACCCTAAATAACCTCTCTCATGTTCGAAGTTCCACAGATTTCTAGGGCAGGGGTGAAATGGTGTGAGTCTCTTTGCTAAAGCATAGCAAGAATCACCTTTGCTTCAATTTCCAATGAATTCATTGTCTTCACCTGAGACCACCTCAGTCTGGTCTTCATTGTCAATATCACTATAAGCATTTTGGTCAAAACCATTCAATAAGTCTTTTGGAAGCTCTGAACTTTCCCATATCTTTCTGTCTTCTTCTGAGCCCCCAAAACTGTTCCAACCTCTGCCTGTTATCCAGTTCCAAAGTTTCTTCCATATTTTCTGGTATCTTGACAGCAGTACCCCACTGTACCGCTATCAATTTACTATATTAGTCCATTTTCATACTACTATCAAGAAATACCCAAGACTGGCTAATTTATAAACAAAAAGAGGTTTAATGGACTCACAATTCTACATGGCTGGGGAGGCCTCAGAATCATGGCAAAAGGCAAAGAGGAACAAAGGCACATCTTACTTGGTGGCAGGCAAGAGAATGTGTGCAGGGAAACTGCCCTTTATAAAATCATGAGATATCATGAGACTTATTCACTATCAACAAAATAGCACTGGAAAAACCCACCCCCTTGATTCAATTACCTCCCACCAGATCCCTGCCACAACACGTGGGGATTATGGGAGCTACAATTCAAGATGAGATTTGGGTGGGGACACAGCCAAACCATATCAGGATCTTACTATGTTGTCCAGGCTGGTCTTGAACTCCTGGGCTCAAGTGATCCTCCCTCCTTGGCCTCCCAAAATGCTAGGATTACAGGCATGAGTCACTGTGCCCAGCCTAAACTGCGTTTCTTATGTTCACACAACACTTCTGACTCCAAATTGTGGGTTTTCTACACCCCAAGCAATTCTCTAATTCTTGGAACACCAACTGTGTGTCCTAAGATTCAATTCAATTCTAACACTGGAAATAGCAGCAGATCCCACAAGTAAGGGGCTCAGCCCCACAAGACTACCCCATTTCAGATGCCAATCACTAGTCCAGGCCTTCTGTCCTTCTGACTGATAAGCTATAAACTGGGGGTTCCCATGACCCTTCCTTTAGGTATGATCATTTTCGATAATGGCACATAGAACTTAGGGAAACACTTTACTTTCATTTACAGTTTATTATAAATGATGCAACTAATGGAAACATGCATAGGCCAAGATATTGGAGTTGGGGTGGGGCTTAGAGTTTCCATGCCCTCTCAAGGTGAACCACTCTCTCACCAGCCCCTGGAAATGCTCTGAACCTTTAGGGTGTTTACGTAGGCATGATTGGTTAAATCATTGGCCATTGGTGATTGAACTCAATCTCCAATCCTCCCTGGAGGTCGGAGGCAGTTGAAGAGTGTGTGCGTTTTAGCGTGAGATAGGCCCACCCTCTCTAATTACACAGTTGTTCCCTCTGGCAACCAGCCCTATTCTGAAGTTATATTATAGGGGCTTTCAGTCACCAGTCATCTCAGGAACGACGAAAAGACACTTATCTCTCTGGAGACACCGGGGGTCCCAGGAACTCTTGGGTTGGGAACTTGGGGATGTTGACCAAAGAGTATAAAGTTTCTGCTGGATGTGGTGGCTCATGCCTGCAATCCCAGCACTTTGGGAGGCCAAGGCAGGTGGATCACTTGAGGCTAAGAGTTCAAGACCAGACTGGCCAACATGATGAAACACTGTCACTACTAAAAATACAAAAATTACCCAGGCGTGGTGGTGTATATCTGTAACCTCAACTACTTGGGAGGTTGAGGCAGGAGAATCACTTGAACCCAGGAGGCAG
>NW_022436983.1:6435680-6448627 GCF_009761245.1 Sapajus apella
AGCTGAGATCGTGACACTGTACTCCAGCCTGGGTGATTGGGTGACAGAGAGAGATTCTGTCTCAAAAAAAAAAAAAAAAAAGCCACAAAACAAAGAGTATAAAGCTTCAGTTAGACAAGAGAAAGAAGCTATAGTGAGCTATTGCTCAGAATGGTGACTATAATACATAATGCATCATATATTTCAGAATTGCTAAAATAGTAAGTTTTAAATGTTTTCACCTAAAACAATATGTTAGCTGATGGATTTGTTCATTAGTGTGATTTATCATTCCACATAGTAAATAGATATCAAAACAGTGCACTGTAGCCTGTAAATGTGTACAATTATTTGTTAATTAAAAATTTTTATTTTATTTTATTTTTCTCCTCCCTCCTTCATCAATTAAAAATTTTTAAAAAGCTGTGAGCAGGGTCTCACGCCTGTAATCCCAGTACTTTGGGAGGCCAAAGTGGGAGGAATGCTTGAGCTCAGGGGTTCAAGACTAGCCTGGGCAACATGGCAAAACCCCGTCTCTACTAAAAATACAAAAATTAGCCGGGCGTGGTGGCATACGTCAGAAATCCCAGCTACTCGGGAGGCTGATGCACGAGAATCGCTTGAACCTGGGAGGCAGAGGCTACAGTGAACTGAGATCGTGCCACTGCACTCCAGCCTGGGCAACAGAGTCAAACTCTGTCTCAGAAATAAATAAATAAATAACAAAAATTAATTGGGTGTGGTAGCGCACCTGTAGCCTGTAGGCCCTCTGACAGTTTTGTCTTGTCTGGAATTTCATAGAAATGAAATCATGATGGTATGCGGTCTTTGTGGTCTTTTTCCACATGGCCAATACTTTTGAGGTTCCTCCAGATCGTGTCTGCGTCAGTCGTTTTTCCCTTTGTATTGGTGAGTACTGCTCACCAATTGTATAGTTCGTTTATCCACTCTCCTGTTGATGGACATTTTGGTTTTGTTTTGGCTTTAATGAATAAAGCTGCTATGACCATTCATGTATAAGTCTTGGTGTGGGCATATGTTTTAATTTCTCTTGGGTAATTCTAGCCCTGGGATTGCTATATGGTAAATGCATATTAAACATTTATAAGAAACTGAAGGCACCAAGACTTTCAGTAATGCTGATTGAATGAATGGTGCCCAGGCATGTGGGTTTTTTTTATTTTTCCAGACAGGGTCTCTGTCACCCACGTTGGAGTGCACAGGCATCATCAATGCTCAATGTGACCTTGAATTCATGGGCTCAAGCAATCCTCCCACCCTCCTGCTCCCAGTAGTTGAGAGTACAGGCATGCGTCACCATGCCCAGCTAATTTTTTCATTTTTAATTTTTTGTAGAGATTGGGGTCTGCTTATTTTGCCCAGGCTGGTCTCAGATTCCTGGCCTCAAGTGATTCCCCAACACCTTGGCCTCCCGAAGTGCCAGGATTACATGTGTGAGCCATGGTGCCAGGATATGTGCAGTTTTTTGTTTTTGTTTTTGTTTTTTTTTTAGACAGAATCTCACTCTGTTGCCCAAGCTGGAGGGCAATGGTGAGATTTCGGCCCACTGCAACCTCTGCCTCCCAGGTTCAAGCCATTGTCCTGCCTCAGCCTCCCGAGTAGCTGGGATTACAGGCACCCACCACCACACCTGGCTAATTTTGTACTTTTAGTAGAGACAGGGTTTTTCCATGTTGGTCAGGCTGGTCTGGAACTCCTGACCTCAGATGATTCACCCACCTCAGCCTCCCAAAGTGCTGAGATTACAGGCATGAGCCACGATGCCTGGCCATGTGCATTTTTATTTATTTATTTATTTAGAGACAGAGTCTTACTCTGTTGCTCAGACTGGAGTGCAATGGCACAATATTGGCTCACTGCAACCTCTGCTTCCCAGGTTCAAGAGACTCTCCTGCCTCAGCCTCCAGAGGAGATGGGATTACCGGCATGCGCCACCATGCCTGGCTAATTTTGCATTTTTAGTAGAGACGGGGTTTCACCATGTTGGTCAGGCTAGTCTTGAACTCCTGACCTCATGTGATCCACCCCTCTTGGCCTCCCAAAGTGCTGAGATTATAGGCGTGAGCCACCGAGCCTGGCCTGGGCCATGTGCATTTTCAACAAGCTTCCCTGGTATAGCCAGGTGTCTGTGTTAGGTGATCTGGACTTCAAGGTCCTTCACCTCTGAAGGGCTGCCTTTCTCCCTCCTTCTGTCTGTGGAGTTCCAGGTTTTACTCCCAAACATTAGCCCCAGAGGAGACCCAGCATCCAGATTCTGAGAAATTTATCCCACCACACAGGAACCCAGGCCTTGCTCAGGAGTGAGTCAACCCGCATGCATACTCATTAGCTTAGCATCATGAGAGTTGGTAATTATTATGGCAAATACATGACTATCACCTTGCCATCCTGCTTCCTGCAGCTTCTGACTTTATGTGAGCCTGAGGTTTCCTTGCCCTTCTTGTGCTAATGCAAGGTGAAGTGTTCAGTTGTTCATTTACACACACTTATTGAGTCTTTTCTGTGCTAGTCAATATCTAGGTGTTGAAACACTTGTGAGAGGGATAAAATATATTTTCAAGGTACTATTAGTCTGGAGAAAGAACGACATATGTATAAACAAATAAGATAATCACAGGGCATATTAGGCTCCATGAAGAAAATACCGTAATGGATGATGGAACTTTGTTTTTATTTTTGAGAGGGAGTCTTACTCTGGAATGCAGAGGTACAAGCTCGGCTCACTGCAATCTCTGTCTCCCAGGTTCAAGTGATTCTCATGCCTCAGCCTCTTCAGCAGCTGGGACTACAGGTGTGCACCACCACGCCCGGCTAATTTTTGTAGTTTTAGTAGAGATGGGGTTTCACTATGTTGGCCAGGCTGGTCTCAAACTCCTAACCTCAAGTAATCCGCCGCCTTAGCCCGCCGAAGTGCTGGGATTATAGGCATGAGCCACCGTGCCCGGCCGATAATGGAACTGTATATAGGGAAAAGTCCTCTCTGAGTGGAATATTTGAAGCAAGAGGAAGTCAGCTATATGAATATCCAGAGCTATTCTGTAGCTCTGGATTGGCCACATGAGGCTATTGAGCACTGGAATTGTGGCTAGTTTGTATTGGGATGTGCCGTAAATGTAAAATATACCCGAATTTCAAAACTTTACTATAAAAAAGTTAACATATTGCATTAGTAATTTTTTTTTCTTTTGGCTACATGTTGAGATGATCATATTTTCAACACATTGGATTAAATAAAATTTATTAAAATGAAGTTTATTTTCTTCTTTTTCATTTAAAACATTGTACCAACTAGTAAATGTAAATTTCCCATGTGGCTGGCGAGGGTGGCTTGCATTGTGTTTCTATTGGTCAGCGCTGGCCTGGGAATCGTCCTACGTAGAGAAAACGGCAAATGCACACACTGTTCTTGGGTCAGAAACTGAAGGATGCTGGGGCAGAGCCAGACGGGGAGAAAGTGGCTGAAATGGGAAGGGACCAGATCCAGTGGGTCCTTGTTGGCAGCTCTGTAAGGAGGAGGGTTTTAATTGAAGTACGGCGGGGACGCGGTTTTAAGCAGAGAAGGCCAGGTTCTGAATTAACAGGCCCCTGTGGCTGCTGAGTGGGGAACGGAGTGTGGGTGCGTGGGCCAGACAAACGGCCGATCGCACCTCTCGCGTGGCTGGAAGGCAGGTCGTAGGTGGGAAGAATCCTGGGTTCCCATGCTGTCTGAGCAGAGTCATTTGTGACCCTGCCCTCCTCTGGGACTCAGTTTCCGCATCTATAAAATAGGCCCCAGTGTCGGCGAACCCTAGAGGGGCCGGTAGACTTCAGAAGCGGCCGCAGGCGCCAGTGGCGCCTCCTCGATAGCTCGGCGCTCGGCTGGCCAGGCGTCGGCGCATCGCCCGCTCGATTGGTCGGGTCGGGGCCAGCCTGAGCGCCGCGGGCCTGCGCCATTGAGGAGCGGCGGGGAGGAAGCGCCGCGCAGCGCCGGGCTGGGACTGGCGGCCCGGTACACCGACAGGTAGGGGCCGAGGGGCGCCGCGCCGGGCGGGGCCAGGGCGGGGAACTGCAGGACGGGCGAGGACTCGCGGGTCGCCGCTAGGGCTCCGCTAGACCTGGGGGCCCGGGCCCACTCTGGGGAGAGCGATGCTGGGAGCCTGGAGACCCCGGCGTCCGGCCTCGGTCTGAGCCCCTCGGGGTAACCCTGGGGCGTGTGCTCCCCCGACGGCCCCGAGCCCGTCACCTCACGGGGACCCCTGCTTCTGAGTTCCCGCTGGCTCCCCAGGCACAGGCTCAAGGCTGTCTGAAGCTCTGGGAACCCCAGCGTCCGTGTTCTGGGGATCCCGAGCCCCCTCTGGACCCTGACATCCTTTCTGGGGTCCCAGCAGCCTGGCGCCTTGGAATTGGGGGGTGTCAGTCCGTGTCTTGGAATTGAGGGGTGTCAGACCAAGTCTCAAGCGGGACCCCAGTGTGCGAGCCCCTCACATTACGCCCAGGAATGGGGTGTGGGGTGTCAGTTCTCCAGAATGCTTTAGTCACCCCCCTTAATCAGCCATTCGAGGTCACACTCTGGGGTGGAGACCTTAGGCCTAAAACTTCTTTTTACCCTTTGCCCCCCCAGAGTCACGCCCTGGCCCACCCACTCCTCCTAGGTGTGGGACCCCGGCGCCGTTCCCTCCAGGTTTTACCTGGGTGGTGGGGTCTCCGTCCCCTAGAGGGGGCTGAGGGTTCTGAGAGCTGGGGGCGGGAGGGGTGTGAGAGCGTCGCCTTCCGGGCAGTGCCTTTCCTGTGGGGCCATCGGCGGGACAGCCGCCCCCGCCCCTGTTTTGGAGCTCCCTGGCACAGGCAGCGCTCAGCCCCGGCCGCCTCCGGGAGGGACGCCCAGGTCCAGTTGCCAGGCCTTCCTATTCCCGGTCTGGCCGATCGTCAGGGGAGGGGCCTGGCTCAAGGTCATGCCCGGCTGTCTGCCCGCCCGTGGGCTGAGCACTGATCCCTACTGTCACCCGCCCCACCGGGTGGGGGAGCCCAGGTGGGGGTTAATGCCAGGCAGCTGCCTAGAAGCCCTGATGGACCGGAGCGTAAACAGTTTGTGATTCTGGCCAGTCTGGCGGCCTTTGCTGACACCGAATTCCTTAAGGGAATCCTTGAAGTGGCCTCAAGCCTGGTGTAGATGCTTAGCAGAGCAAATAATGGGTGCTTTCTGGTTTGGGCCTCAGTTTTACTGACCAGGGCGCCTTACAGTGCTAATCATTCATGCTTTTAAAATCTGTGTTTTGCATTCTTTTCCGTTTAGGGCAAGTAGAGTAGGGCCTGAACTTGTTTACAAACTGACAGTTGTTTCCCTTGATTTGGAGATAATTGGTAGTTGGCACTCAGAGAGAGTCGGCATTTAGGGCAGAAATTAGTGGCAATAACTACAAAAACAAAGAGTACTCTGACCTTGGCCTCTTGCCTAAGTTTGTTTGGAGTCCCCATAGTAAGATTAGTCAGTTTCATATTTGGTTTTCACAAATTTACTCCTTTAAAGTTACAATAGTGGCCGGGTGTGGTGGCCCATGCCCGTAATCCCCACACTTTGGGAGGCTAAGGTGGGCAGATCACTTGAGGTCAGGAGTTCAGACCAGCCTGGCCAACATGGTGAAACCCTATCTCTACTAAAAATACAGAAATTAGCCAACGTGGTGGCAGGTGCCTGTAATCCCAGCTACTCAGGAGGCTGAGGTAGGAGAATCGCTTGAATCCAGGAGGTAAAGGTTGCAGTGAGCCAAGATCCTGTCGCTGCACTCCAGCCTGAGCAATGAAGTGACACTCTGTCTCCAGAAAAATAAAGTTACAATAGAGAAATATTTCTTTTACTCAGACAGTTAAGCATTTATTTTTTAAAACATTGTTCTTGTAACCTCTTCTTTAAACAAATGTACTCAATAATTAGTTTTACATAACTCTACCCTTAAAAAATATCTTTATATTCCATTTGTAGAAAAAAAATCTTTGGAAAGATATTGGGCAAATATTTTACCAAATGCTATTTTTTTCTTTTTGCTGTCACTGTTGACCAGTAAAAGTTAATCTTCTCTGGAAGTACAAGATATTGTTGACAAACAAAAGCCAGCTTTTCCAGGAGATTGTGTTCACTCTTCTGGTGGCCTTGTGTTTCAGGTGGCTGTTGGGTGGCAGCCTCTCAGTTGGGATAGGTATATCTTCTGGCACTAAGATGAATCACCAGAGGTGGGGCAGCGTGCTTGGAAAGGATCCTGAAAGTAGGCTGGCTCCAGTGGGATGCCTGCCATGGCAAATCTGTAGTGTCTGGCAGGGTGGCTGATGACCAACGTGGTAGATCAGAGCAAGACTTGAGGCTGTTTCCACTGGGATCTTCTTGCTGAGCAATCTGAGAACACTGTTAAACTTTTGTGTCACAATTTCCCTAATGTTGACTTTTTGTAATACTAAAATTAATCCTTTTTTTTTTTTTTTTTGGTAATACTGGTAAACACCAGTTATTAGAACAGGTGATAGTACCTACCAAGTCTAAATACTGTGGCTGGAGCCAGAGGATTTCTGGAGTTTGTAGTTTGTGATAATTACCTAAGATTGTTTATTATATCAGCATCATCTGATGCCCAGGTACCAGTAATACAGTTCAGGACATTTAAGAACAGTGATAAAGCATGCTGTCTGTATTATAATACTCCCATGTGTATTATTTTATATAATGAGTGATCCACATGAACAAATTTGAAACATTTAATTTGGGTGACCTGAGGTTCATTAAAGAATGAACTGCCTACCCTCCCCAACTTTATTCAGGTTTCTTTTTTTTTCTTTGTATTTTTATTTTAGTGAGAAAGTGCCTGCAGATATTCAGCTTTCTTTAATGAATGAATTTCTTTTTCTTTTTCTTTTTTGATATGGAGTCTCACTCTGTCACCCAGGCTGGAGTGCAATGGCATGATGTCAGCTCACCGCAACCTCCACCTCCCAGATTCAAGCGATTCTCCTGCCTCAGCCTTCCGAGTAGGTGGGATTACAGGCATGTGCCACCATGCCCAGCTAATTTTTGTTTTTTTTGGTAGAGATGGGGTTTTACTATGTTGGCCAGGCTGGTCTCGAACTCCTGACCTCAGGTGATCTGCCCACCTCGGCTTTCCAGAGGGCTGGGATTACAGGTGTGAGCCACTGCACCTGGCCTCTTTCATGAATTTCATTCAGACAATCTCTTAGGGCATTTTTTGTCTCAATCTAGGATAAAGTTTCTTAACATCGGCTCTGTTGACATTTGGGTTGGATAAGTCTTTGCTATGGGAGCTGTCTTGTGCATTGTAGGTTTAGCAGCTTCTGTGGTCTTTACCCGTAAGATGCCAGAAGCAGCCCCTAAGTCATGATCAAGTATGTCTCCAGACATTACTGAATTATGCCCATATGAGAACCCGTGATCAGGGCAGTCTAATCCCAAGGTAAATCACCATAAACAAGCAGTGGGCAGTTACACGGAAAAGATAGACAGCTTTGAATTGTAGGTAATTTTTGGTAAATTTAAGAGTGACTATTCCCTGAAGCAGCATCAAAATGTAGATGTATTGGTTTGGCCCTCCAGTTACTGATGGGGGCATCTTACAGAGCTTCTTGCCTCATCTTTTAAAACATCTGTGGCCGGGCACAGTGGCTCACACCTGCAAATCCCAGCACTTTGGGAGGCTGAGGTGGTGGATCACCTGAGGTCAGGAGTTTGAGACCAGCCTGGCCAATATGGTGAAACCCATCTCTACCAAAAATACAAAAAATCAGCTGGGTATGGTGGTGGACACCTATCATCCCAGCTACTCGGGAGGCTGAGGGAGGAGAATCACCGGAACTCCGGAGGCAGAGGTTGCAGTGAGCCGAGATCGTGCCATTGCTCTCCAGCCTGGGCAACAAGAGTGAGACCGTCTCAGAACAACAACAGCAGCACATCTTTGCTTTGCATTCATCTGCCTTCATGCAGGTAGAATAGGAAATCAGCTTAGAAAATCATCCGGTTTTTCTGTTGAGTTTCATTTTTTTCCTTTCATAGATTCTTCTGTGACCATGAAAGAAATAAAGAATGATCCATGATTTCTAAACAGCTTTTCCTGAGGATATAGTCATGTTGGAAGGCCTTGTAGCCTGGGTTCTCAATACCTATTTGGGGAAATATGTCAATGACCTCAACACTGACCAGCTCTCGGTTGCACTTCTCAAAGGTGAGTATTTCTCAGTGACGTGGTGTGGCTTTACAGGTGGCAGTTCTGTCTTTTGTATGTTTTTTGCTGTACTGAGAATCATAAAACCTAGTGCCAGATGGATTTGTACTAAATGTATGTAAGAAGGTGATGATTATTACAGAGTAACTTAAGTATATAGCTATATTGTTGTAGATTTTAAGGAACTATTAAATATTAAAACAAACAAACAAAATAAGCTATACTACTGGTGACTGTGCTTTGTCCCAGTTATTTTTTCAGCTTTATGGAGGCAGCCACAATGTACTGACAGTGGCATTGACTTTGGCTTCAAATACTGTTTTGCCATGTAGTAGCTATGTGGACAATAGCTAATGCTGAAATTCTGAGCCTCAGGTTCCTTAGACAGAGGTAATATACCTCCAGAGGGTTGCCGTAAGGATCAGCTGGAATAACCTGCTAATAAGCTCCTAACCTGCTGGCATTAGTAGACACTCAATAAAAGTTTTAAAATTTATTACTGTGAGGTGTTCAACAGAAGTTCTGAGGTTTTGGCTTGCTTAATAGTACCTGAAGCTTGTGACACTTTAGCCCTTACAGGTCTAGACTTGGTAAATGCAGTCTCTGTTTTGGCATGGGAATTCGAAAATTGCGTTTTCTCCCTTTTCTTGTTTTAATTTTAATACTCTTTGTTCAACTCAGTATGGAGTTTTTTAGCATACGTAGAAAAGATAAAAAAGTCTGCAAGTGTGTAAAATCATAGGAAATGAGAAGGAGACTTCAAATACAGTGAAACCTCACCTTCGTGGGTGTGAGTTTTGGTAAGTGGACCAGGACAGCCTAGAGAGAACAGTGGTACCAGCTGTTTGCATAGTCTAAGACTAGGGTACCAGAGATTCACCTGTTCCTTTCAATGTGTTGCTTTCCATGGTTTTCTGACCAAATGATTGTGGCAGCGGTAGGCATGGGAAGAGCTGCCATGGTCACGCCTCCCACTCTCTTCCTTTCCTTTCCTGTTCTCCTAGTTTTCGTCTTGTGCTTAAATGGGAGCTAAGTGGAAAGTGGGAGTGACCAGCCTATCGGGGAAGAGGATGTGTTCAAAGTGCAATATGGTGTCAAGTTCACCTCTCTGGTCTCTTACTGAAGTTCTTAGACCCACTGTGAAGCCCACTACGTTGTATAAGGTATAGGCATCAGGGCCTAGAAAGAGAACTGCAGGCCATGACTTGCTAATCAAAGAGCTGGTTCTGTTAGGAGTGATATGGCAAGAGTGACATCTGCTGAAGAAATGAATATATAGAAGAATAAATAGAAATTAATGATATCTGAGGTGTTACAGATTTCTAATCTCAGCGGTTTTAGAATATGTCTTGTAGCAACACCTGTGTTTATCTATCTGGTACTTTCAACTGCTTTTCTGCCCTATTTCCTTTCTAAAAAAGCATTATTCTTTATGGCTTTTAACGAACCTTTGGAATTTGAAGAATGTTTCTCTGCAGGATAGAAAAATGCATTTTCTTTCATAACGTGTTAGTATGGTACCCGATGCTTATGGGTCCAAAGCACACCACAGAGCTTGGCCAGAAAAATCTGGAGAGCATGGAGGTGTACTGAGGGAACGGCTTCATAAAGAAGTTGATGCTGCTTGTTCATCTCTGACACAGTGAAGCAGTATTTGGGGATAGAGAGGGTACTAGACAGGAATGAGAATGTTCTTTCTTTTTTTTGAGGCAGGGTTTCTTTCTGTTGCCCAAGTTGGAGTGCAGTGATTGGAGGTGTGATTTTGCCTCACCGCTGCCTCGACCTTTGGGGCTCAGCAATCCTCCCGCCTCAGCCTTCTAAGTAGCTGGGACCACAGGCGTGCACCACCACGCCTGGCTAATTTTTATATTTTTTTGGTAGAGATGGGTTTTTGCTGTGTTGCCCAGGCAGGTCTCAAACTTCCGAGCTCAAGTGATCCTCCCACCTGGGCCTCCCAAAGTGCTGTGATTACAGGCGCGATCCACCGTACCCGGCCAAGAATGTCATTTCAACCCATCTACAGATATTTACTGTTCTAGATGGTTTGGGAGATGCAAAGGGGACTGAAATAGGGGTCAAGGATGTTGATTTTTTTAAGCCAAACTGTGTGTTTGAATCCAAGTTCTTCCAATTACCAGTCACCTGTGTAGGTTACTCAATTTCTCCATGGTTCACTCTCCCCTTTTATAAATTGAAGATAAAGTTCTGAGGACTAAGAAATTAATGTGGGTCAGAGAGCTTAGAGTTGTTCTTGGCATATTGCAGGCTCTCAGTCAATGTTAGTTATCATCATCCATCCTCATGATCATCAGTGTATGATCGGATTGGCTGATGGTTGGACTTCAAAGAGATTGTATAAAAAAAAAAAAAAGATTGGGATGGGCGCAGTGGCTCATGCCTGTAATCCCAGCACTTTGGGAGGCCGAGGTGGGCGGATCACGAGGTCAGGTTATCGAGACCATCCTGGCCAACATGGTGAAACCCGGTCTCTCCTAAAAAATACAAAAATTAGCTGGGCGTGGTGGTATGTGCCTGTAGTCCCAGCTACTTGGGAGGCTGAGGCAGGAGAATTGCTTGAACCCAGGAGATGGATGTAGCATTGAGCCAAGATGGCGCCACTGCACTCCAGCCTGGCCTCTGCTGACAGAGACTCTGTCTCAAAAAAAAAAAGATTGTATCCACATATGAAAAGTAACAAAATGCAAAGTTACATGAGTAGTTTAAGAATGGAGATAGCACTTAAAGACAAATAATAAATAAAATACAAAGTAACATGAGTAGTTAAGGACAGAGATAGTTTTAAGATTTCACTCATTTTTTCTGAGCACTTTGGGAGGCCAAGGCAGGAGGATCACCTGAGGCCAGGAATTCAAGACTAGCCTGGGCAACATGGTGAGATCTCTTCTCTACCAAAAAAAAAAAAAAAAAAAAAATTGCTTGCATTGAGCTGTGGAGACTGCAGTGAGCTGTCATATCACCACTGTACTCCCACCTGGGAGACAGAATAAGACCCTGTCTCAAAGATATCTATCTATCTATCTATCTATCTATCTATCTATCTATCTATCTGTCTATCCATCTGTCTATCTGTCTATCATCTGTCTATCTATATGTATCTGGGCATGATGGCATATACCTGTAGTCCTGGCTACTGGGGAGGATGAGGGAGGAAGATTCCTTGAGTTTAAGAGTTAAAGGCTACAGTGAGCTATGATCATGCCACTGCACTGCAGCCGAGTCAACAGAGTGAGACCCTATCTCTAAAAAATAGTAATAATAATAAAATTACAAAAAAATTTTTGAAAGCAAATTGCTTGTTCTCTGAGCCTTTTTTTCACCTCAGAAATTGAGAAGCTAATAATTATTTCTTTGTATTGTTGTGAGGATTAAATGAGATAGTGTGTATGAAGTTCTTGGACCCAGTAAGACCACACTAAATGGTAGCTCCTTTTTTTAATTTTGAGAGAGGGTCTCACTCTGTCACCCAGGCTAGAGTGCCATAGTAGGATCATAGCTCACTGCAGCCTTGAACTTTTGGGCTCAAGCAATCCTCCTGCCTCAGCCACCAGGGTAGCTGGGACTACAGGTGGATGCCACCATGCCTGGGTAATTTTTTATTTTTTGTAGGCACAGAGTTTCACTGTGTTGCCTACGGTGGTCTGAAACTCTGTCCTCAAGTGATTCTCCCGGAGTGCTGGGATTATGGGTATGAGACACTATGCCCTGCTTCTTATTCTACCTCCACCTCTGTAGTCCCTGATCTCAGAGGACTGTTATCCTGTTTAGGAGACAAGTTATGTAGTAATACAAGACAGTATAGATTAAATGGTTATTCTGGAAATACAGGCATAATGTGATGGGATGTGAAGGAAGAGAGCTGTCCATTCTTCCTGTAGGACTCTGGGAAGGTTATGGAGGTAGCTTTTGAGTGGACCTTTTTCTTTTTCTTTTTTTTTTTTGGAGACAGTGTCTTGGTCTGTTGCCCAGGAGTGCAGCGGTATGATTACAGCCCACTGCAGCCTCAACCTCTCTGGGCTCAAGCAGTCCTTTCATCTCAGCCTCCCGAGTAGGTGGGACTACAGGCATGTACCACCATAGGTCCAGCTATTTGTTTTATTTTTTGTAGAAATGGGTTTTACCATGTTGCCCAGGCTGGTCTTGAACTCTTGGGCTCAAGCAGTCCTCCTGCCTTGGCCTCCCAAAGTGCTGGAATTATAAGCATGAGCCACTGCCCCCAGCCTCGAGTGGATTTTAGCATGATTTCCATACGTGGCACTGGGGAGGTCACTACATTTCAGGTGGAGTGCACCCTGTGAGCAGAGGCTGAAAACTTGCGGGGTGCTTTTGAAAAGGTTTGGGGCCAGAAGGTAGAGGCTGCCAGTGTCACGTCAAGGAGTCTGAACTTCAGTGGTCAGTGGTGGGGCATTTCGTATATTTGTAACCCCAAACTTCATTTCCCCTCCTTTTTGTTTTTATAAGCTCTGAACCTTAGGTTGACTCTTCAAATAACCTGGAGCAGAGGGAAGATAATTCAGTAGCCATTAGAAATGATCAAGAAGGCCGGGCGCAGTGGCTCAAGCCTGTAATCCCAGCACTTTGGGAGGCTGAGGCAGGTGGATCACGAGGTCAAGAGATCGAGACCATCCTGGTCAACATGGTGAAACCCCGTCTCTACTAAAAATACAAAACATTAGCTGGGCATGGTGGCGCGTGCCTGTAATCCCAGCGACTCAGGAGGCTGAGGCAGAA
>NW_022436983.1:6448727-6457419 GCF_009761245.1 Sapajus apella
GTAGCATGAGTGAAACTCCGTCTCAAAAAAAAAAAAAAAAAACCAGAAATGATCAAGAAATGATCAACCTCTAAATTACTCCCAGTTTTAGTAGGTAGATTTCTTGCTAGCCTCAGATGAGGATTTTTTAGATGAGACATCCATGCGTAAGTCTATAAATGTCTGCCTGGAAGTAAGTGAACAACATTATCATTTATAAAGCACTCAGTACTTTAGGTGCTCTCCTGCTTGGCTCCCTGGAGGGGCCTTTCCCTGCAGGGCCAGTTGTGGGTGCATGTTTGAGTAGGTGTGGACTAGGCAACCTTCAGTCTTAAACTGTGGCTGTGCTGTTGTTTTGCTGGATTCCTTTGCTTTTGGCTTGGCGTAGGCTGTTGTTTCTTCTCATTTTTTCCTCTACATTTTCTCTCTTCTTTCTGGATCTTCTCCTTTGCCCTCTGGGCATCAGCTTTAAGTTTTCTGTGGTGTGAGTTGTCTGCAATTCCCTCTACTTACCCAAGGTTGTACAGCAGTCAGGGAAGCCCAGAGCTCACCTGCCTTTGTGACAGATTTAGGTATTTGAAAAATAAGGCGCTTCGAAGTATAAATCATGCTCTTCAAAAGAAGAAACGATTTAATTGCTCCTTTTAAATCAATCTCAACTAAGGAAAGTATTTCATGATTTTTTTTCTACCTTATGTTCATTTTTTCCCCAAATGTGGAAATGGGGTTGTTTCACTGGGGTTATAAACTTTTCCTTTCCATTAGACTTAAGGTATGGGTTGGGGGTGGCCCATGTGGACAAATGTTCCTGCAAAAATCAAAAAATAAATTGATTGCCGGGCGCGGTGGCTCACGCCTGTAATCCCAGCACTTTGGGAGGCCGAGGCAGGTGGATCACGAGGTCAAGAGATCGAGACCATCCTGGTCAACATGGTGAAACCCCGTCTCTACTAAAAATACAAAAAATTAGCTGGGCATGGTGGCGCGTGCCTGTAATCCCAGCTACTCAGGAGGCTGAGGCAGGAGAATTGCCCGAACCCAGGAGGCGGAGGTTGCGGTGAGCCGAGATTGCGCCATTGCACTCCAGCCTGAGTAACAAGAGCGAAACTCTGACTCAAAAAAAAAAAAAAATAAAATGAAATAAATTAATTGTATTTGTTCAGAATCTGAACAAATTTGAATTTGAATTCTTTTTCTTCTTCTTTGTTTTTCCTTTTTCTTTTTATTTTTTAGAGACAGGGTCCAGCTCTGTCACCTAGGCTGGAGTACAGTTGTGCAATTATTGCTCACTGCAGCTTGGACCTCCTGGGCTCAAACGATCCTCCTGCCTCAGCCTCCCCAGCAGCCAGCAGCCTCTACCATGTGTGCTACCATGCTTGGCTAATTTTTTTTTTTTTTTGGAATGTTGTCTCACTCTTGCCCAGGCTGGAGTGCAGTAGTGTGATCTTGGCTCACTGCAACCTCCACCTCCTGGGTTCAAGTGACTTTCCTGCCTCAGCCTCCTGAGTAGCTGGGATTACAGGCGTGTGCCACTATGCCTGGTTAATTTTTATATTTTTAGTAGAGACGAGGTTTCACCATGTTGGTCAAGCTGGTCTCGAACTCCTGACCTTGTGATCCACCCGCCTTGGCCTCCCAAAGTGCTGGGATTACAGGTGTGAGCCACCATGCCCAGCCAAATTTTAAAAAATTTATTGTAGAGTTGGGGTCTTGCTCTGTTATTTCCCAGGCTGGTCTTGAACTCCTGGGCTCAAGTGATTCTCCAGCCTTAGCCTCCCAAAGTGCTGGGATTATAGGTGTGAGCTTTGGTGCCTGGCCTGAATTCTTCTTTAGAAGCCAGTAAACCTGTAACTCAATCAAGACAGTTGCAGGTGGGTAAAGGAAAAAAAAAATTGCCAATAAGCCACAAGTCCTGAACAGTCATTTAAAGGGAAAAATAATGAAGTTTTCTGTATTCTTTTATACTTGGAGTAAAAGCCTTGCCTGCCTTTCTTACCGGTTAATGGTTGTTGTCTGTACTCCCTGTTCTTGAAAATGTATGCCCCAGACAGATTTAGGTTGCTCAAAAATTTGCCTTGTGTTGTGCAAACAGTTTTGTAAAAACAATGGCTGCCTCTGTAGTGATTTAAGGGTGGGGACTCTGCCTTCTCTTTTTACATTTCCAGTGGCCATCACAGTGCCTCCCACAGAGTAGGGCTCTATATATGTGAGGATGAAGGGCTTGCATAGCCGGGAGCGTGACGGATCTATCTGCCCTCTTGTCTATGCACTTTTGTGTTTAAGTCATAAAAGCTGGGCCTGAAAAGAATTTTCAGCGGCGGTCCTGTTCGTTCCTTTGCTTTCTGATCAGTGATTACACTTGTAAGTAGAGGTGCTAAGGAGTTCTCCAGAAGAGAAGAGAACTATAATTCCTTTTGAAGACCAGTTTCATTTAATTAAATCCCATAGACTTTTGAATACTATATATGCACTATACTCATTTTGGGGAGGGGTTGAAGGTGGAAGGAACTTGTTAAAAACTGCAAATTAAAAAAAAAGAAACAAAAACTGCAAATTTCTGTTTCAATCCCAGAGATTCTGAGTTAGTTGGTCTGGGGGTGGGGCCCAGGAGCCTGCATTTCATCCTAGGTGAGTCACATTTTGATGTTCCTCTGGTAAACATTAGCCTAAGCAAGGGGTCTGCAAAGGGGCCACCTGGCCACACCTCTGGCCTGTAGACAAAGAATGGCTTTGCATTTTTTAAAGGTTCATAAAAAAAAAGTAAAAGGGGAATATGCAACATACATCATATAAATCCTGAAGTATTTACTATCTGGCTGTTATGGACAATGCAACTCTTGGTCCAAACTCTTCATCAGCACCTAAGCTTCAGCTGTCTTGTACGTGTTAGAGTGGATGGCCTGGAAATTCGGTTAGGTGAAGCGCACGGGCTGGTGGTAGCACTACACATGATATAGCCTGTTCGAGATATAAAACTTTCCCTTTAACCTTCAGTGCTTGACACACAGTAAATGGCTTACTGTATTTGTTAAATGGATATTTCATGATGTTGTTTTTATTTTTAGGTGCTGTTGAATTAGAAAACTTGCCATTAAAGAAAGATGCCTTGAAAGAATTGGAATTACCATTTGAAGTCAAAGCTGGTATGTGAAACTAAAGGAGAAGGAGGAAGTTTGAGTCTTAAATTGTTTGGGACATGAAAACTGAGAGCCCTAGAGTTTGTATCTGTTTGACCACTTAGAGGAAGGACAGCAACTGTTAGAGTTTAGGCCGGTCTTAAAGTGTGGTCTTTGGGCCACTCGCATCAGGATGACCTTGTGATGGTAGTGGGAGGTCAGGTGATCCCCAGACCTACTGCATCAGAATCTCTGAGGGAATGTCATTGAACCTGCGCATTTAATACGCTCTCCAGGTAATTCTTATGTTTACTAAAGTGTGAGAACCTCTAGTCTACATTCAGGGTTTCCTTTCTTTCCCCACTCCCCTTTCTCTATTTCTTTTTTGAGACTGAGTCTCACTCTGTCACCCAGGCTTGAGTGCAATGGTGTGATCTCAGCTCACCGTAACCTCTGCTTCCTGGGTTCAAGTGATTCTCCTGCCTCAGTCTCCCAAGTAGCTGGGACTACAAGCATGTTCCACCATGCCTGGCTTTTTTTTTGTGTGTGTGTTTTTAGTAGAGATGGGGTTTCACCATGTTGGCCAGGCTGGTCTTGAACTCCTGACCTCAGCTGATCTGCCTGCCTCGGCCTTCCAATGCAATCATAGTTCACTGCAGCCTTGAACTTCTGGGCTCAGGACATCCTTCTGCCTCAGCTACCCCAGTATCTAGAACTACAGCTGCATGCCATCAAGCCCGGCTAAATTTCTGAATTTATTACTGGATTACACAGCTGATCATTTGATGTTGTCATTAAAAATAGCATCGTTGGTCTGGGCTTGGTGGCTTTCACCTGGAATCCCAGAACTTTGGGAAGCTGAGGCAGGAGGATCACTTGAGACCAGGAGTTCAAGACCAGCCTGGGCAACATAGCTTGACTCTTACAAATTGAATTTAAAGAAACCTTGTATTCTAGGAGGCATGGCTAGAAATGGAAGAACTTGGGAAATAAGCATCACAATTCTCTCAATTCTTTCGAGCCATTTGGCTTTCTCATCAGCCCAGGTTCTCATGAAGAATCAGAATTCTTTATTGAGAGAAGGCTGGTGCCTTGTTACCTACATTTCAGTTTGTGGTGGGTATGTTCAAGATTGGATATGTCATAGGTCTGATGACTCCCAGCTAGTACTTAACCAGACAATGAATAATTCACAAGAGATGAGTTTAGTGTCCATGGGCTAGTACCGGGCTTGTGCGGGACCAGTGGGAAGAAGACACCCTAAGTAAGCATAAGATGTGTTCCAGTTGGGAAGGAGAGTTCCTTAGAGGAGGGATGCTACTGTTGATGTGGTAAAGTCTTCGCGAACTTTATCCTGGTGACATAAGTCATTATGCCTTGTTCTTACAGATCTCAGCCTCCTAATACTTGTGCAAGAGCTTGCTGCATGTTGTTTTAAATTAAAAAAATAAATAGTAACAGCAATACATGCTCCTTAAACAAACTTGTAAAAATACTGAAAAATGGAAAGAATAAAAAAATGTGTACAGACATTGAACAAGACTTTCCTTCTCCTTTTAGGCTTCATTGGGAAAATAACCCTACAGATTCCCTTTTATCGCCCCCATGTGGACCCTTGGGTGATCTCCATCTCCAGCCTTCACTTAATTGGAGCCCCAGAAAAAATACAGGATTTCAATGATGAAAAGGAGAAGCTACTGGAAAGGGAGCGTAAGAAAGCACTACTTCAAGCCCTGGAGGAGAAATGGAAGGCAAGGCAGAGATCTTTTGGGCCATAAGAGCGGTTGTGGTGACAAGTGTAAGAGGAGCAAGAACACTAGACTGAACTAACACTGACTCTTGCCTTTGTAGAATGACCGCCAGCAGAAGGGGGAGTCTTACTGGTATTCCGTTACTGCCTCCGTAGTTACGAGAATTGTGGAGAATATTGAAGTAAGTCCTGCTGACTTTTATAAAAGTATCAACGTGAAAGGGATTTCTCAGGCTTACATGTGTTTCTCTTCTTAGTTTCTCATTTCTTGTGGGCTCAGCTGATTCAGGTACATGGGGCTGGCTGCTCAGGTCTGCCCTTTTGTAGGCTGTGCCAAGGGGAAAACTTGAAAAGCAAGTCCTGGGCTCGGTGGCAGACACAGAGTTTTCTTGCTTCAGCTGGCATGGGAAGGAGTTTTCACATCTCTTCCATTTCACTTCCTGCACTTTCTTTTTGAATGTTGGAATCCCACTTGCTAAAGGATTTATCTTCTAGAAGCCAGGTTACTTAAGCCTTGATGACTGTATGGTTTCAGGACGAATCTCTTCACCTCTCTGGTCTTAGCTTCTTCATCTGTAAAATGAGAGAGGTTGGATACCTGATGTTTAGTTGACCACATAGTGAGTTGCAAAATTGTGAACGGCTCACTAAGCTACCTAACCTCTTGCTGGTGTATCTGGAGGCAATTTGACGAGTTACAAGACTGGGGCTGTTGGCCTTGGCCATGTTTTCTACTTCAATTATAATTTTGTTTCATCCTCAAAAACTTGATCAGGGTCCCACTAATTTTCACGAATGTTATAAGAGTTTGTCCGTACTTACTACCTCTAGAATTTTCTTGCAGTGCCAATGTGACACAGGCCAGTGTGTTCAGTATATGCCATGTTCCCAAAAATTAGTCTGAAGTTTTTGGTTTTATAACTTTCCTAACTTTGACAAACAAATTTATAAAAGAGTAGTCATTATTTTTATTTTATCTTAGTTTAAATAATTTTATTCAGCTATAGTTCTTATATCAGAAAGTTCAGTCTTTTAAAGTGTATAGTGTAGTGTTTTTAGTATATTTACAAGGCTGTGCATTGGTCACCACTAAATAATTCCAAAACATTTTCATTATCCCCGAAAGAAACACATACCCAATTAGTAGTCACTGCCAAAGCTGGGCATGGTGACATGTACCTGTAATGCCAGCTACTTGGGAGGCTGGGGCAAGCGGATGACTTAAGCCCAGGAATTGGGCTACAAGGCTGTAGTGAGCTATGATAGTGCCCCTGCACTCCAGTCTGGGCAACAGAGCAAGACCCTGTATCTTAAAAAATAATAATAATTTTAAAAAGTAATCATTGCCAATTCCCCTTGCCCTTAAGCCCCTGCCAACCACAAGTCTACTTTCTCTCCAGATTTGCCTATTTCTATTCATATATTATATGGAATCATGTATGGCCTGGCCATTTTCATCTGACATGTTTTCAAGGGTCATCTGTGTTGTGGCATGTATCAGCACTTCATTCCTTTTTATGACTGAATCATATATTCCGCTGTATGGATTGTCAAAGATTAAACAAAGCCGGACCTTAGAGCAATAAAAGCACATTTTACTCCGTAGCTACTGACAGTAGTGGAAAGAGCTGAGCTCCAGTCTGACTGTGCAGAGGTAGCTGGGACTTTTAAAGGGGGCTTGAGAGTACAGGGAGGTGGCATGAGTGGGTATTCAAGTAAAAAATGATAAGGCGTTGATCGGTGTGAATGTTATTAGGCTAGCTGTGTCTGCTCGCTGGTGGTGATCAAAGTTAGTATTCTGTCCTCCCTCAGACTAGGAGACTGAGGCCCTACCCTTCCTGATGATTACATTTCAAAGGAATAGCTTTCAGGTCCCTGAGAAAAACACTCCTGAGCTGTAGGAGATACAGGTCGAGCATCCCAAATCTGAAAATCCGAAATCTCCAATCTGAAACTTTTCGAGTGCCCACATGATACTCAAAGGAAATGCTCATTGGAGCGTTTTGGATTTGGGAGACTTAGCTGGTTAAGTATAATGCAGATATTTCAAAATCTCCCCAAAAATGAAATCTAAAACACTTTCTGTCTCAAGCCTTTCAGGTAAGGGATACTCGACCTGTACATATACATCTCTCAAAGAAATAAATCACAGCTGAATTGCTCTGTTGCCCAGGTTAGAGTTCAGTGGTGTGATCTCGGCTCACTGCAGTTTCTCCCTCCTGGGTTCAAGTGATTCTTTTGCGTCAGCCTCCCGAGTATCTGGGATTTTAGGCATGCCCCACCCTGTCCAGCTAATTTTTGTATTTTTAGTAGAGACAGGGTTTTGGCACATTGGTCAGACTGGTCTCAAACTCCTGACCTTAGATATCTGCCCCCGGCCCAAAGTACTGGGATTAAAGGCATGAGCCACCGTGCCTACCCTATAAGCCTTCTTCAGTAAATGTGCTATAAGAAAGGGAGGTCAGGGGCCTATGTCAGGTGTTGGCTGGAACAAAGGGTATTTTTTTTTTTTTTTTTTTAAGATGGGGTTTCACCACATTGGCCAGGCTGGTCTTAAACTCCTGATCTCAGGTAATCTGCCCGCCTTGGCCTCCCAAAGTGCTGGGATTATAGGTGTGAGCCACTGTGCCCGGCAGGGTATATTCTGTTTTTTTTTTGAGACGGAGTTTCGCTCTTGTTACCCAGGCTGGAGTGCAATGGCCTGATCTCGGCTCACTGCAACCTCTACCTCCTGGGTTCAGGCAATTCTCCTGCTCAGCCTCCTGAGTAGCTGGGATTATAGGCACGTGCCACCATGCCCAGCTAATTTTTTGTATTTTTAGTAGAGATGGGGTTTCACCATGTTGACCAGGATGGTCTTGATCTCTTGACCTCGTGATCCACCCGCCTCGGCCTCCCAAAGTGCTGGGATTACAGGCTTGAGCCACCGTGCCCGGCCAGGGGTATATTCTTTTGACAGTCCTGAGCTTTACCAGACAAGAACTCAGAAGGAGACTATGTTGTCCCCAGGGACATGGCCTTAGGCTGCCAGAAGCCATATTAAAGTTTGATCAAGCCTCTTTTGAATGGAATGTTCTTGCTGAGAGTTCTTGCTTTACTCAGGACATATGACATTTTGTTTATTCATTCATGAGTTGCTGGACATTTGGGTTGTTTCTCCTTTTTGCTATTATGAATATATTGCTGTAAACATTTGTGTATAGGGTTTTGGGTGAACATGTTTTCAGTTACCTCAAATATATATCTCGGAGTAGAATTGCCGAATTATGGGGCAACTCTATTACTTTTTTGATGAACTACCAAAACTTTTTCCAAAGAGGCTGCACGGTTTTACAATATCACCAGAAATGTATGAGCATTTTGTTTCTCCGTGTCCTCATCAACATTTATTATTGATTATGGGGCCAGGTGTGGTGGCTCATGCCTGTAATCTCAGCACTTTGGGAGGCCAAAGCAGTGGATCACTTGAGGTCAGGAGTTCGAGACCAGGGTGAAACCCCGTCTCTACTAAAAGTACAAAATTAGGTAGGCATGGTGATGCCTGCCTGTAGTCCCAGCTACTTGGTGGGGAGACTGAGGCAGGAGAACCCCTTGAACCCAGGAGGCAGAGGTTGCAGTGAGCCGAGATTGCACCATTGCATTCCAGCCTGGGCGACAGAGCGAGACTCCATCTCAAAAAAAAAAAGTCTGCAGAAATGGTGAGTTAATGTTCTAATGCCATTCAGAACAGAAAGAAAAAAAAGCAAAAAAAAAAAAACAAAAACCAAAAAACAAAAAAAACACACAAAACCAAAAAGCAAACATTTATTATTGATTATGTACTAGTAGGTGTGAAATGATCTTGCTG